>NC_045447.1:73341024-73530899 GCF_002776525.5 Piliocolobus tephrosceles
AAAGAAAGAAAGAAAGAAAGAAAGAAAGAAAGAAAGAAAGAAAGAAAAAGAAAGAGAAAAACAGATTACGTCTTCATTTGTTTACAGGAAAAAAGAAAATGTAAAATTATAGTCATCAGGTGTATTAAACATGAATAACGTTAAGTATTAGTCCAAAGTGTATGGTTTTTATTTTTCTTTTTTCTTTCTTTGAAGAAAAATCATCTTGTGCTTTATATGGATAAACATCAGGAGGTGATAGACTTTATTCATGGCTGTTTCTCTGAATAAATGCTGTATTCTTCAAGAAAAACATTTATAATCAAGAGCTTTATCCCTTTCACTCTCCCCACACTCTTTGTTCACGCTGGGAGGTCAGCACCTTATGTTTCTGACATTGTAATTTATTGCTGCTGGAAAGATTGAGCATTTGTATAGGATTTCCACCATAATTCAGCTTTGTTGCAAAGTCTTACCAAGTATAACTTCTTAAGAATACTTTCTAAAGGATACTTGATGGAATTCAAAAACGGCCAGATATATTTGGACTCAGCAAATGGGTATAAATATAAATAGTATGGAGACAGATTTAATGTAAAATAAGGTGTGTGTATATGCATAGATATGCAAATGAATGCTATATGTAGGTCTAAGGCATGAGTTTCTTTTCTTCTTTAGCAAAGGACAGTTACATTTAAGATGATTTAATGAGTTAGCACTATATGTGTTACAGGAGTTAGATGTGTGTGAAATACTTTTTTTAATTAAAAGGCATATATTTTAGATTTCAAATTCTGATGTTTCAAAATGTGATAAAGAATTTTAAAGACTTTGTTTTTGCCTTGTGTTTTGAAAATAAGCTTCTATGGAAGATAATTTAAAAAAAAAAAAAAAAAAAAAAAAAAAAAACAGAAATAGCCTATCGGGAAGCATCATTCTGTTCAAGGCTCAAGGGAAGCTTATAAGGAAGAGCAACTCAGGAAAGGGCACTTCCATTTCCCTGAGAGCAGAGCATTTATGCTGGTGATTGTCTTTCAAATGAGCTCTCCCCCTGTCCTTTACCATTTACTGATAGCTGTGATACCGGAATAATTGAGTCTAAGAGCTTATAGTCTGAACACAAAGGGACACCTCTGAGTAGGACTATCTCTATCCATCCAAGCAGATGGTATCTCAAGATCTCCTGTCTCCAGGAATCCATAAGTATCCTTTACTTTCAAGGCTTTCTCTCAAATGTTTTAACAAACCCAGCCAACTTTTTCATATTCTGACCTCACTGGAGCTAAAGAACAGCTGGCCTACATTTTCCTAATAATAGCTCTTCATATTTTTTAAGAGTATTATTATAGCCCACTTCAGCTATCTCTCTTCCAGACCAAATAGTGTAAACTCTTTAGTCTTATATCAAGTTTCCTCTCCATCAATTTATTGCTTTTTTCTTAGATGCTGCCTAATTTTTCAATATTGTTTTAAAAGTACAACAGCCTGGAGTGAACACAAATGTTTCACAAGACTACAGAAGATGAATCTGAGAAAGAACACGGTTGTCTATATTCTGCATCTGTAGTGATAACCAACTTTGGTAGGTTTCTTTAAAATAAGTTACAGTTTTTGCACAGATTATTTTCATTATTTACTCATATTGTTTATTTTTCTTCAATGCAATCTTTACATTGAGACCTTGAGTCCATTGTTTTTATCTACATTGTATACCTAAAGAGAAAACCATTATCATTTATCTAAATGCCCAAGAAAACAGAAAGCAATGAAATCAAAACTGGACCCGAGGACTTCTTTGCATACTAACTAATATGTTGGTTTTGAAACTCATCCTGTTACTTCTCACTGGAACAGCTCTCCAAAGTGCAAGCCCACTAGTCAGGCTCTTTAGCTGGGTGGTTTTTTGTTTTTGCTGTTTTGCATTATTGTACTATGATTTTTTTTTCCCACGTTTACCACTTTCTTCTTTTTCTCTTTTTTGACTTTTACCTTAAAATTGTGGAGAATATGTGCAGGTTTTACAAAGGTATATTTTGTGATGCTGAAGTTTGGGATATGATTGAAATTGTAACCCAGGTAGTAAGCATAGTATCCAATAGGTAGTTTTTCAGCCCTTGCCTCCTCCCTTTCTCCCATGTAGTAGTCCCCAGTGTCTTCTGCTCCTTTTTTTTTTTATGTCCATGTGTACTTAGTGTTTAACTCCCACCTATACGTGAGAACATGTAGCATTTGGTTTTCTGTTTCTGCATTAGTTCATTTAGGATAATGGCCTTCGGCTGCATGTATGTTGCTGTGAAGAACATGATTTTGTTCTTTTTAATGGCTGCATTGTATTCCATGGTATATAAGTACTGCATTTTCTTTAGCCATTCCATCATGAATGAGCGCCTGGATTGATTCCAAGTTTTTCCTATTGTGAACAGCACTGCAATGAACATGTCAGTGCATGTTCTTTTACTTTGGGTATATAACTAGTAATGGGATTGCTGGGTCGAATTATAGTACTGTTTGAAGTTCTCTAAGAAGTCCCCAAACTGCTTTCCACAGTGGCAGGACTAATTACATTCCCACCAGTGTAAAAGTGTCCCCTTCTCTTTGCAACCTTGCCAATATCTATTATTTCTGACTTTTTAATAAAAGCCTTTCTGATTGGTACGAGATGGCATGTCATTGTGGTTTTGAGTTGCATTTCTCTGATGATTAGTGATGTGGAACATTTTTTCATATGTTTGTGGGTTGCTTGTATGTCTTCTGTTAAGAAGTATCCATGTCCTTTGCCTACATTTTAATTGGGTTATTTGTTTGATGTATTTAAGTTCCTTATACATTCTGGGTATTAGACCTTTGAGAGATGCCTAGTTTGTGAACATTTCCTCCCATTCTGTAGGTTGTCTGTTTATTCCCTTGATGATTTCTCTTGCTGTGTTGAAGCTCTTTAATTAGGTCCCCACTTATTAATTTTTGTTTTTGTTGCAATTGCTTTTGAGGGCTTAGCTATAAATTCTTTGCCGAGGCTGACATCAAGAAGGGTATTTGTTCCTAGGTTTTGTGTGAAGATGTTTATAGTTTGAGGTCTTTAATCCATCCTTAGTTAATTTTTGCATATGGTGATAGGTAGAGATCCAGTTTCATTCTTCTGCATATGGATAGCCAGTTATCTATCTGGGCGTTTCTCATTTCTCAGCTGTAACAGCCCTTCTCTTGGGATGTACCTTTCTGAAACTCCCACATTTCACTCACACTTTTGCACAAATGTGCCACAGGAAACTGCATAGTCACCCTTGTTATGAGCTCCCATAGCATCCTGCACATCTCCTACAGTAACCAAAAGCATATATTTTATCTGAAAAAAACTATTCTAAAATATAATTCATTGCTTTGTATTATAAAATTGTTGGAACGGAGGAACAAAAAAAAGCCGCAGATCTCTGGGTCTGCAAACATTTTATTGCAGTAGGTACAACCTAACATATACTAAAAGTTGTTTTGGAACAGAAGTCAGTGAAAGATCAATTGATTCTTCTTTGTTATGCTTTTATTGCTTATATGAATCTTGGGACTTCAGGTTATATCATATTAAGAGTGAGCAAAAAAAAAATCATAAACTGTTTAAATTCCTTTATTTTCTTTCACCTTTTTATTATTTTTTGCCACATGATCACTTCTACCTAGAATTCAATCTTTCATGAAAATCTTAATTTTTCAATACCTTTAAGAACCAAATAAATATTTTTTTTCTTTCTGTAAAGATACCTCTGCCCCCTGCTTGACTGGTTACCTACAACCTGTTGAATTAATTTTCTTGAAGCTCCTGGATTATAGAATCTCCATCATTACCATTTAAAGTTAATCAGAAACCACTGGGATCAAAGAAAGCTTCATTTCCCCATGCTTATTGATTTGGGATAATGTGTGACTATGTGTATGTATGCACATGTTAAACATCAGCCCAACATTTATAGTTATGTTAGTTGATATGGTTTAAGAGTAGAGGTAAAACATATTGATTATATGGTTAATTCAAGAAAAGTTTCCCTGTGCATTCCTTTATAGAATACTGCAAATAAAATGCACCTTGATGACAATTACTTATATTAATATGCTGAATTTTTAGCTGTGTGTTCCAAGGTCCATGAGATTTGACATATAAGACCATGCATTAATTATCAGTTTGTTTCTTCAACAAGTATCTATTAGAGGTTGGTACTTAATGTGTAGAAGTGAACAAAACAAAACAAAGAAGTGAGCAAACCAAAGTCCCTGCCCTCATGAAGTTCACATTATTTTAGTGGGGAAGGCAATTCAGAATTACATAGAGAGAACATTAATCAGAGAGAAATAAGGTAAATAGTTACAGTTAAGTAAGGGAAGACTACTCTTTCATAGATATTTTTATATGTGTGTATAAATACATATATAATATATATTATTATATAATATGTATTCATGAATGGCCTTTTAGAAATCAATTGAGCAGAGACCAACGAATAAATTAGGGAAGCAGCGTTGTACACCATAGTAAGTTCTTTGGAATTCATTTCAAGTGTGATTAGAAACTCATTGGAGAATTTTGAGCAGGAGACAATTTTCACTACTGTGTGAATGGAGAATACAGGACAAACGTGGAATTAGAGAAACAACATGATCCTTGTCATTTTCCACACAAGAACTTGGGGTGAACTTGGGTGCTGTGGTGATAGTGTTGGGAAGTTAGACCCTGGATGTATTGTATCTGAAAGTAAATCATACAAGATTCCCTAATTGCCTGAATGAAAGAATGGAGTCAAGAATAATTTCAAGGTTTCTGGCCTGAGCAACTGGGTGACTAGCCGTGCAATAAAGAACATCAGACACAGGAGATGGGAGATGGAAGATCAAGAATTTGGTTGTGATATGCTGAATATGAAACAGCTACTAGGTAACAAAGTAGAAATATCAAGTATATTGTCAGCTACATGAGTCTAGATTTCAGTAGAAAGTTCAGTGCTTGAAGTTAACAGCCTACAGATTATATTGGGTTCAATCAGATAACCTACATGTTAAGGAGGAAAGAGAAGAAAGACTGAAGTCTGATCCCTGGCATATTCCTATATTTAGGGGACTGAAAAAGAAAAAAAAAGAGGATCCAGCAGAGAAATAATTAAGAAGGAGTGGCCCATATGGTAAGAAAAAAACTAGAGAAGTGTAGTATACAAGAAAGACTGTGGAAAAACTATTGCAAGTAGTTGATGTCTACCAACACTTGCTTTCTGTTTCTCCTCTTCCTCTCTCTCTCACACACACACACACACTCTTCTTTTTCCTGAACAAATGGCTTAACACAACCACATAAACTTTTAGCCTTAAAATAAGAAAGATAATATTCACGTTACGTAAGACTCTTTACTTACTGAAAGGATTCCAAAAACGTATCTTTAAATAATGAACTCTTCAAGCCTATCCCAAATAGGATTCAGCTATCGAAACTTTTATGAAATACTTTTCTGTTGTAAAGCATGCTGGAACTCTGAAATGGCCTTGCAAAGTATATTTGCAGTGGTCAGAAACTGGCAATAAAATCTGAACAAGTAGAGTAAGTGAACCCAGGTTCTAGTCTTGGCTCTGACACGTAGTAGCTTAACAATTCAACTAACCTCTCTGACCTTAGTGTTCACATTTCTGAAAGATTTGGAGTGGGAAAGGAGTTGCTATTAGATTCTTTCAAGCTCTATTTTAAAAAAAATACATAATTCTAAGTCTTAATAGCATAAAATGGGTGTATAGGATTCCGGGAAGTTCTATCTATTGGAAAAAATGGATACTTGGATACTTGCTCCATTATATACAGAGTCCTATATATCATTGTATACAATGTTATAACATCTGAAAATATGTTTTCATTACAGAGTGCTCTGTTATTTGAGAAACCTTCTTAACCCAGTGCTATGTGAACTTGTTGGATAAACTGCATCATGCTTATTATTTTTTCAGAAGGTGACTGAATTGGCGCACATAAGCAGATGGTCTTACCCCACAGCTTTCTTCTCAACTGGACTCACATACCCTTCTCCATATGTTCCTAAATTAAAATGTTGGATGTCAATTGTGAGGAATATGTTGGAAAATTTTAACTTTGTGCTTAAAATTTTGCCCTTGCATTTTTCCTATGACCTATCTCACAACCATGCCTAATTTCTAAATTACAACCCTGATTTGAGAAATTGGCAGGCAGTAGGTAGAGATACTTAGTAGGTTGCTCCCCCTACCCCATCTAGTGAGAGGAGTGGGAGACAACATTAGAAACTAACAAATTTAGATTTGCATTCCCTTAGTATTTTCATGTTGGCCAAGTCACTTAATCTAAGCCTCCATTTTCTCACTTGTAAAATAGACATTCCAATACCTATTTTGTAGAATTGCAGCACAATTGATGAATTAACATGGGCAAAGCACCTAACACAGTATTTCAAACATGATAGACAGTCTTCCTGTACTACTCTCCCTTCTGTGCCTCCTTCATTCTTGAATGCAGGGAATAGGCAAATAAAAGTAACTGAAGTGAGCAGATACAATTTCTATTTGTCTTCTGAATCAGCATTTTCATTTCGTTCATGACTCTAGGCAACAATCAAAATTCAAATTGGACCAATTTTATGCTATAATTTTAAAAAGCAACACATAGAAGACAACAATCCCACAGTGTTTACATTTTGTTGTGCTAAATACTTAGAAAGACAAAATATTTTCAGTAGCAGTTGAATTCTTAAATAAAGAATATTAAGAAAAATAGCATGCTTATGTGGGCGAGATATCATAATGAGAACCATACCTCTTGCATTTGGTGACCTCAATGTATTTAAATTTATAACCTCAACATCACATTAGCAGAATGTTTTGCTTTTGTAATCTGATGCATGACTTCAAAAGTTAGCGAGTTTCTAGAGACCTTTCCAAAGGCGTTATGTAAATGGAAGTGATTATTATTTATGACTAATCCAGCTGCATTTTTACTGTTTGTCCTACTAAGGGTTTTCATTCAGATTAAGCTACGAACCAAGCAGTAGCAATGACACTGTGTCCATGTAAGTGAAAGGAAGTGATTTTTAGGTAAAATGTTGTCTTTAAAAATAATAAGACATTATCATAAATTATTTTTACCACTCTTCACATATTTTATCTACCAATTAGTTTTATTTCATGATAGAAACAAGTCCTTCTTTTTTTTTTTTTTTTTTTTTTTGAGATAGAGTCTCGCTCTGTTGCCCAGGCTGGAGTACAATGGCGCAATCTTGGCTCACTGCAACCTCCACCTCCTGGGTTCAAGCGATTCTCCTGCCTCAGTCTCCTGAGTAGCTGGAATTACAGGTGCTTGCCACTTTGTCTGGCTAATATTTGTATTTTTAGAAGAGACGGGGTTTCACCATGTTAATCAGGCTGGTCTCAAACTCCTATCCTCAGGTGATCCACCTGCCTCAGTGCTGGGATCCCAAAGTGCTGGGATTACAGGCGTGAGCCACTGCACCCAGCCAACAGAAACAAGTCTTACTACACTCTTCTTACAACAGTGTTCAGGCTAAGAAAAAAATAACTGGAAACCCTTGTCTAGTCAATCTTCTGTGGCCTAAATTACTTCTATCACATCATCTGTTACCTTCCAAATATTCCAGAATTATGGCTTTACCCATCCTTTTGTGTTTCTTGAGTCACTCACTCCATAAGCAGGGAGCAGGAATTGCGATGGATAAAAAAATTATGTGTCCTTTTAATAAAATACATCATATTTTATAACTTAATTTATATTACTACAGAGGTATTCTATAAAGTATATCTGAAAATGTCCCACTCCTAAAATTGAATAATAGCTATGTCATTTCATCGTGTATATATATATACCAATAACCATACCAACAAATACTGGACATACCAATAACCACCAATAAATACTGCTGAAGATGCATAGGCATAGTGGTTAAGAGCCCAGACTCGGCCGGGTGTGGTGGCTCACGCCATCCCAGCACTTTGGGAGGCTGAGGCAGGTGGATCACAAGGTCAAGAGATGGAGACCATCCTGGCCAACATGGTGAAACCCCGTCCTTACTAAAAATACAAACATTAGCTGGGTGTGGTGGCACATGACTGTAGTCCCAGCTACTCAGGAAGCTGAGGCAGGAGAATCGCTGAAACCCGGGAGGCACAGATTGCACTGAGCAGAGATCACACCACTGCATTCATTTCAGCCTGGTAACAGAGCAAGACTCCGTCTCAAAAAAAAAAAAAAAAAAAAAAAGGGCCAGACTCTGGATATAAGGTCTGGACATAACTTACTAGTGTATGATCTTAGGCAACACACTGAACCTTGATGCAATGGTCCTAGTAATACCAATTTATGGTGTATTTGTGAGGATTAGATGAGCTGATAAAAGGAAAATACTTAAAATAGTGTCTGGCACATTTTGTTTCATAAATATAAGCTATCACCATTATTTTGCCAAAAACATATCTGTTATATCCTGTCACAGTAATCTTTTCTTGAGATCCATGGAAGGAATACAGAACATGTACATAAAGCAAACTAAAAATGAAGTATTTGCTGAGATATTGTACCACCTACCCATCAATAGAAACAAAACAAAACAAAAGCACAGAATTCCAGGAGTTCATCTGGTCCCTAAGAAGAATTTATTTCCTATCCAAGGGCAGAGTGAATGTCCTTGAAACACAGGAGGATGAACATCAGTACTGGTTACTTTTTCTAAGGCTGAACCTAAGACTCAGACCTTACCACAGTTATTTATTTATTTATTAGACAAAGTCTCGCTCTTTTGCCCAGGCTGGAGTTCAGTGGCGCAATCTTGGCTCACAGCAACCTCCTCTTCCTGGGTTCAAGCGATTCTCCTGCCTCAGTCTCCCGAATAGCTGGGACTACAGGCACGCACCACCACGCCCGGCTAATTTTTTGTATTTTTAGTAGAGACGGGGTTTCACCATGTTAGCCAGGATGGTCTCAATCTCCTGACCTCGTGATCCACCCACCTCAGCCTCCCAAACTGCTGGGATTACAGGCGTGAGCCACCACGCCCAGCCTACCATAGTAATTTTTAAAAATAAAATAAAGCTGCATTGAAATTAGGAAAGAGTAGACGAGAATAACAAATAATATAATAAAGAACATGTAAAAGAGCAAGAGATATATAAAACTGGAGGAAGATAGAGACAAACACACAAAAAAGGAAAAAATAGAGACAGACAGAGATAGAAAGCTAGAGAAAGAAAAACAAAACAAAACAAAAAGGCAGAAATAGGAAGAGAGATGCAGAGGGAGACAGACATAAAGAGACAGAGTTAGAGACAGAAATAAAGAGTCCAACAGAAAAAGAGAGAGACTTAAGAAGTAGGATGGAGACAAAGAGAAAATTATAAAAATAGAAATTATGTGGGAAAAAAACAGGGACAAAGGGTCATAGTAATTGAGCCAGAGACAGGGCTGAGAAGACCCTGGGTGATACTTTCCTTCTCCAGGCTCCTGGAAGAGAGCAACCTGGGGATCTGTTAATATCTGACTCTGAAGGAAGACAAAAGAAAACAGAGACTGCACTCCCTGATTCTTGGCCCTTACATCAGACAAAGAAACATCCCCCATTAGCAGCACTCCACTTCCTTGGGGATAGAAAAATGCAAGAGTGGTGAACAGAGACCTGTGAACTTCTACTAAAGCCAATCAGCTACAGCCACCAAGGCTATGCTAACTAATAAGGGATTTTCATATATCACTTAATCCTTTCCCAAGTCCAGTATTATTAACCTCCTATTACTCCCATAAATAAAATGAGGCTCGTAGAGGTAAAGTAACTTCCCAAGCACACAAAGAGGAGCCAGCACTCCAACAAAACCCTCCAAACCTATGTGCCGCTGTCTCCTTGGGGTGGTGGCAGGCAGTCTCCATAATTTTTTTTCTTTTTTTTTTTTTTTTGAGGCGGAGTCTCACTCTGTCGCCCAGACTGGAGCGCAGTGGCGCGATCTCCGCTCCCTGTAAGCTCTGCCTCTCAGTTTCATGCCATTTTCCTGCCTCAACATCCCAAGTAGCTGGTACTACAGGCGCCCGCCACCACACCTGGCTAATTTTTTGTATATTTAGTAGAGATGGGATTTCACCGTGTTCACCAGGATGGTTTCGATCTCCTGACCTCATGATCAGACTTTTATTTTATTAATTTTATCTCAAGCCATGATGGCTGCTATCAGTTTTCTCATAGAATACAAACTGACACTAAGATGAAGGAACAAAAAACAAGTAATTGTCAATGTAAAAATTTAGGAATAGCTATCTAGTGATGTTAATAACTAGTTATCTTTTTCTTGAACACAAATGCTCTTGGTTACCATTTTATATTGTGTAATAGACATGTGTGTATTTACAATTTGCTAGCAAGGATGTTCCTAGTTTTGTATGAATGAATTAAATCAGTATCTCATGCTCTTTCTACAAGAGTAACACGGCTTAGGAGAACTTTTCTAAGGGAACAAGTTTGAGAAACCCTGAAGTGTTTCGAGGTGAGGAGAATATATTACAGGAATTAAGAACTGGAATATGACTTTAGTGTAAACCTGTAGTTGTTCACTGACTTATCTAGGGAGGCTTCTTGAAGGAATTGGATTTTAAACGGAGACTTGAAGGAAGTATAGAATTTGGTTTAGCTGATGAAAAGCAGGATGCATCTTAGGTGGATGGGACACTACGTCCAAAGGTACACAGGCAAAGATGAGTGTGGTATGTATAGATGCTAGTGCAGATGGGATTGTGGAATCCATTGCCAAATAATCGATGATAAAACAGGAAAAAGACAGTGAGGTAAACTGAGAGAGGCCTTGAATACCAAGGTGTAGAGCATGAATCTGAATCAATTGCCAGTGAAGACTTTATTGTGTCTTTTTTTCAAGAGAGTATCATAAAGATACTCCTACAGAGTATCTTTATAGATGCTTTAGGAAGATTCTAGTGAGCAAGATGAATTGCAGTGGATGGTCAGGTGCAAATTAATAAAGTAATGACAGCTGTAGAAGCGAAGTGGAAGAAAAGAATTTGAAATAGAGTAAAAACAGAAAAGAAGGAAAAGTGAAAAGACAAGTCTTGGTGACTGCTCTGATACAGGCAGGAGATGAGAGTCAATGAAGGAAAGAGATTTTTTTCCCAAATATATATTTTATTCTAAATAAAGAAACATATTAATAATTTAGGTCTTAAGTAGCAGATTCACAAGTATCTATGCCTTCCAGCTCCATCATAATTAAATTACCATGAATGATTTTCTGTTTGATAAATTCAAGAGAGACTACAGCAACACAAACTGATCCAGAGTTCAATCTTAAAATTTAATTTAGCAAAGTAAATTGTTTGCCTGATTGCAGATTGCTATGGTTTTCTTTCCCTTTTTGTAATTTTCTTTTTTAAGGATTTTTAAATTTTCATGAGTACATAGCAAGTACATATGTTTATGGTGGTATAAGATACTTTGATAGAGGCATACAATGTGTTATAATCACATCAGAGTAAATGGGGTATCTACCACCTCAAGCATTTATCATTTCTTTGTGTTATGAACATTCCAGTTGTATTATACTCCCTCATGTATTCTAAAATGTACAACAAATTATCGCTGACTGTAGTCATTCTGGTGTGCTATCAAATCCTAGATCTTATTCATTCTATCTAACTGTATTTTTGTACCCATTAATCATCCCCATTTCACCCCAACCCCATGACTCTTCCCAGCCTATAGTAACCATCATCCTATCTCCATGAATTTAATTGTTTTAATTTTTACCTCTACAATTGAGTGAGAACATACAAAATTTATATTTCTGTGGCAGGCTTATTTCAAGTAATACAATGTTGTTTAGTTTCATCCTTGTTCTTGCAAATGACAGGATCTCATGCTCTTTTGTAGCTGAATAGTACTTCATGGTGTATATGTACCACATTTTCTTTATCCATTCATCTGTGGATGGACCCTTAGGTTGCTTCCAAATCTTGGCTATTCTTCATAGTGCTGCAGTAAACACGGGAGTGCAGATATTTCTTTGATATACTGATTTCCTTTGATATACTTAGCACTGGAATTGCTGGATCATATGATAGTTCTATGTTTAATTTTTTCGGAATCCCCATACTGTTGTCCATAGTGAGTGTACTAATTTACAATCACACCAACAGTGTATGAGCATTCCCCTTTCTCCACATCCTTGCCAGCATTCACTATTTCCTGTATTTTGGATAAAAGCCATTTTAACGGGAGTGAGATGATATCTCATTGTGGTGTTGATTTACATTTCTCTGATGATCAGTGATGTTGAGCATCTTTCCATATTCCTTTTTGCCATTTGTGTATCTTTTTTTGAGAACCACCTATTAAGATCTTTTGCCCATTTTCAAATCAGATTATTAGATTTTTTTTTTTCCAACTTAGTTGTTTGAGCTCCTTACGTATTCTGGTTATTAATCCCTTGTCAGAAGAACAGTTTGCAAATATTTTCTCCCATTCCATGTGTTGTCTCTTCACTTTGTTGATTGGTCCCTTTGCTGTGCAGAAACTTTTTAATTTGATGTGATCCTTTTTGTTGCCCCTTTTTGTTTCGGTTGCTTGTGCTTTGGAGTATGAAGAAATCTTTACTCAGTCCAAAGACTTTGAGTTTCTCCCATTTTTTTTTAGTGGTTTCATAGTTTAAAGTCTTAGATTTAAGTTTTTAACCAATTTAGATTTGATTTTTTTTATGTCAAGAGATAGGGGTCTAGTTTCATTCTTCTACATGTAGTTATCTAGTTCTCCCAGAATCATAAATATAAATAATAAATTATTTCCCAGGATAAATGGTGAAAAATAAATTGTTAAATATAATTGGTTAAAAATAAACAAAATAAAAATAAATAAATAAATAAAATTATTAACATGATTTATTATTTATTGAAGAAACTGTCCTTTCCCCAATGTATGTTCTTGGCACCTTTGTCAAAAATAAGTTCACTGTAGATGTATGGATTTATTTCTGGGTTCTCTGTTCTGATCCATTGACCTATTTGTCTCTTTTTATCCCAGAACCATGCTGTTTTGGGTAATATAGCTCTGTAGTATAATTTGAAATTAGGTTATGTGATTCTTCTAATTTTCTTCTTTTTGCTCAGGGTAGCTTTGGCTATTCTGAGTCTTTCATGTTCCATAAACATTTTAGGATTATTTTTATATTTCTATGAAGAATATCAGTGGTATTTTGATAGAGATTGAATCTTTAGATTGCTTTGGGTAGTATGGACATTTTAAGAACATTGATACTTTCAATCCGTTAACATAGAATATCTTTCCATCTTTTGTGCCCTCTTCAGGTTCTTGCATCAGTATTTTATAGTTTTCATTGTAGTGATTTTTCATTTCTTTGGTTAATTCCTACATATTTTATTTGTAACGTTGTAAACAGGGTTACTTTCTTGATTTCTTTTTCAGATTATTTGCTATTGGCATATAGAAGTGCTACTAATTTTTGCATGTTGATTTTGTATCCTGCAACTTTACTGAATTTGTTTATCAATCTAAACTTATCCAATAATTTTTTGGTGGAGTCTTTAGGTTTTTCCAAATATAAGATAATACTATCTGCAAACAAGGATAATTTGGCTTCTTCTGCAAAGAAATTTTTTAAAAAATTGTGACTGAGGAATTATTTATAATAAAGCTGAAGCCCAGAATTCAAATACACAAGCTGATCAAGAACAAGCATAGAAAGGAAATCAGTCATCCAAGCCCATTGCATTCTAGTGTTTTATTCTTCCCTTTAAAAAAAAAATATTAGCTTTGACCCTTGTGTGGTGTTGTCATGTTTAATCAAATTGAAAGTCTTTTAATAACTGCAGTGGAATTTCTTGCCTTGCCTTCCCCCAGTGTTAACGCTTAACTGCTGTTATTTTAATTTCTCTTTGAGTAGGATTTTTTCCATGGCCACATTCAGTGAAGTGTTTGATCTCATCACTAACTGCAAGTCCAGTTGCTGATGAAGTTTGTCTTGTTTTCCTCTCTCCTGTGCACTGGATCTAATTGTAATGGCCATGTCAACTACGTGGTGAAACAGTACACCTCATCACATAAAACGGGAGGCAGTGAAACTGGCCAGAAGTGATAACTTGTATCTTTTTTATTTTAGACCAACTTAATAAAAGAATTTAAACCTAGCAATTGCACCAGAAAAAAAAAAATATATTGTTAAAATACTTGCTAGTTACAAGATGATAGAGAGGGGGGAAAAAAAGAAAAAAAATAGTTGCTGGCAATGGGTAAAGTATACACCAAACTCTAATTTCAGCAAATGATCAAAATCATGCCAGCAGGTTGCATTAAGACCTTTATTATAGGCCAGGCACAGTGGCTCACTCCTATAATCCCAGTACTTTGTAAGGTTGAGGTAGGATCACCTGAGGTCATGAATTGGAGACCAGCCTGGACAACATGGTGAAATCCCGTCGCTACTAAAAATACAAAAATTAGCTGGGCGTGGTGGTGGGCACCTGTAGTCCCAGCTACTTGGGAGGCTAAGGCAAGAGAATCACTTGAACCCAGGAGGCAGAGGTTACAGTGAGCCAAGACAGTGCCATTGCACTCCAGCCTGGGCAACAAGAGCAAAACTCTGTCACACACACACACACACACACACACACACACACACAAAATGGAAGATCTTTATTATCTGTTTTACATTAACCAACTACTTAAAGCCCTTTATAAAAGTCATATTTTTGCTGGATTTTTGTCACATCTGTTTCAGCCACTTTAACTCACTGACAGCTTTCTCTCAAAATTGTTTTAACTTTACTTTGTGAAATATAATATGTTGACTTTTCATGGATGTAGTACTTTAAATTTACATGTGCTTATTTAAACTCCACCCAATAATACTCCAAGGAATTATTTCCTCATCTTATAAAAAAGGAAACTAGGCTATTAAGTGAGGTTAAGTTACTTATCCAAGGTCTCACAGCTAGGATTAGTGGAGCCAGGACCCAAATACTGCTCTTTATCTAAGAAATATTTTTAAAATCATTATATATATACACACACATATATTATAAAATTATATATACACAATTCGAAATTATATATGTATATGTGTGTATTTCACATTTGTATGTAATTTTGTTCATAAACTGCCTGAAAGTAGTTGCAAATACACTCCTCTTGTTTAGTAAAGCTTTTACTTTAGTATTTTAGTAAGCATTTTAGTAAATACTTCCTTATTGATTTGACAAGGTTGAGGAGATAAATTTACCCAATCTTTTAATTTTATTTTAGTTTTTAAACTTGATTTTAGAATAATAGAGGTGTTTATGAGCAAAGAGAGCATAAAGTTCATTTACCTGACTTGGTGGGAGGGTCAGGAAAAATATCACAAATGACTTCTTGAGATGGGTTTATCAGGAGTTCCTGAAGCGTTATTACTGCTGTGCCATGATAATGTCTAAATCTTCAAGCTGGAAGCCATGCCTTTAGTCTATAAGCATTCATTTCAGTTCTTGCTTTGAACTAAGTCTTTTAAGTGGTGCAACTTGGGCTCAAGGCATGATAAATCTAGGCATAAAATGAGTCTGAAAGGTATGGTTGACCTTGTGGACATCATCATCATCATCCT
The DNA here is from genome assembly GCF_002776525.5 of Piliocolobus tephrosceles. Taxonomy (NCBI): domain Eukaryota; kingdom Metazoa; phylum Chordata; class Mammalia; order Primates; family Cercopithecidae; genus Piliocolobus; species Piliocolobus tephrosceles. Next base: position 73,356,649 of record NC_045447.1, read on the forward strand.
CATTAATGTTTTGCAATGGTAGTTTTGAGAAGAGAATAGGATCTACCCAAGGAACAGTACTGAAAGGGGTAATGAAGTCAAATGTATTTCAGAGAATTATTGGCCTGGGAAAGATGGAGAGTGTCTCCAACCAGCAAGTCAGCCATTACATTAGAAAGTTCCCAGGTGGGAGGTAAAAATTCCTAATTTAGAGTCAAATATTGATGTATTAGGTATAACCTGTTTAAGAGATGTGCAGGCCAAGCGCGGTGGCTCACACCTGTAATCCCAGCACTTTGGGAGGCCGAGGCAGGTGGATCACCTGAGGTCAGAAGTTCAAGACCGGCCTGGCCAACTTGGTGAAACCCCATCTCTACTAAAGATACAAAAAAAAAATCTGGGCGTGGTGATAAGTGCCTGTAATCCCAGCTTCTCGGGAGACTGAGGCAGGAGAATTGCTTGAACCCAGGAAGCGGAAGTTGTAGTGAGCCGAGATTGTGCCACTGCACTCCAGCCTGGGCGACAGAGGAAGACTCCATCAGGAAAAAAAAAAAAAAAAAGACAGAGGGAAAGAGAGAGAGAGGGAGAGATGTGCAAAATGCCTTAGTCAATTTAGTCTTCTGGGGAAAGAATTTAGCAGGTGTAAACAAGGTATCAGGGATAGAACCATGTAGCCTCAAGTCTGAGTTCAGAGCCTCAGATCTTGACGGACTGAAATATAGGACATTCTATAGTCTGAAAACCTTTGCCTTTACAAGCATGTAAGTCTTCTTTTTTTTTAAAATTTATTTGTAATTAAATACAGAAATAATCTACAATTAAAATACTAATATTTGAACCTATTCTAATTTTATTCCTTGCTACTCTGGTTCAAAAAAGAATAACTGAGTTTAAAGAGAACAAAAATATACATATTAATTTATATGTTTTTCTTAAGAAAACTTTATTTTTAAAATAAATAAATAATAAAGAATAAATAAAGAGTTTAAGAAAACTATCACCGAGTTTACCACTAAGTGAACCTCCGTGTCTGTACTATCATCAGTATTTATTACATTGATTTGCTTTAGTTTCTATTTAACCTGTTCAAATAGTTGAATACTTTAGAAGGAAAGATAAAAATATCCTTAGCTGTCTCCCAAAACTCTTTATGAAAGGAAAGAAATAGTTAAAGATATTCTTTTTCGGATTGCCTTTTAAATTAGTTTTGGAAAGATTTGCAGTGCAGAGCACATTTAGAAATAAGCTGATGTGTGTGTGTGTGTGTGTGTTATGTATATATCAACATATACATACATGAAAAGCTGAAATAAATATTGTCTGTGGCAATGCTATGCATTTTATTTACATAGTTCTTTGGTGGAGAAAAAATATTACTTTATTCTAATAAATGATAAAGTCACAGTAAATATTACAGAACTTTGTATCTTTCAAAACGAAGTTAAGAGTATGCATCTGTCTGTATGCTTTATGTACTTATTCCCCGTCTCAATCTAAAAAGACTTTAGAGTGACTCCAGAGTCTTTAAAAATATTCTAGATATTTTCTTCCTTGCAAGCAATTCAGAAGACAGAATTTAAATGAGCTGTTCAAATAAACATCAGTGGTAGTAATGGAAAGTATCTCCATTCTAAGGGGATGAGGAAGAATTTCAGTGGCAATAAACAATAGACTTAAATTATCAGCATGAATAGTACAACATTATCATTCACATTAAGAGATTCTGACAGACCTTGCAGTATTCTAAATCCTTAATCACATAATATACATTCAAAATTCAATTACATAGTATAAAAAATAAATAAAACATCCAATGGCCAGGAATCTTTAACATACTTCAGTAATTTTAGGGCAGGACTATGAGTGCCAGCAAGCTCAGACAGACAGCTTGTACATAATGGAACTGTGCTGGACAAATGCTGAGCATATAATTATTACATGGCAATGAAGGGAAGAGGGCATTTGAACTTGTCTTAATTAATATGCTAACTAAGCTAATGTCTTTACTGAAAGCTTAGAGAAGCTTAACTCAAATTTGCTCTGTAGAAAATGTGTCCACAAAGACAGTGTCTTAGGGAGGGGTTAGAATCTTCAGAGTAATGGTACTGACTTTTTTTTTTTTTGGCCTCTTAGTGGACCCTTTCTACTAAAAGAATTTGTCCCCTAAGAAGGGTCATCAGGAGTCTTCATTTGTGTCCTTCTCTTAAATGCTATCAGATTGAACAGTGGCATTTTACCAACCTGCAATTACAAGGTGTGAACCTAAATACTCTATGTCCTATACTAAGTATTATGGTAAATGTATTCCCAAACCAGAAATCAAGACACATACCCTGACAAGCTCAAAGATACTCAAGAGCCAACAAGGCGAATTAATGCCGTATATTTTGGTCATATGATTGCTATATTTATTACGTGATTATATGTCACATCTCTTATATTGAATGGCATTCTCACTCAGCTCAGCAATCCTAGCTGTGTTTTGAATTCATTTGTGTCATCTTGTGTTCTCTCCTCTTCTCTCTTCTCCCTCCTCTCTTCTCATCTCTTCTTCTCACCTCTCTCTTTCTCTCCCCTAAAATCCAATCAATTGCCAACTCCTATAGATAACACACTATTAAAAGCTCTACCATCCACAAATTTCAAGCATCTTGCCATCAATAAATTGGTTACCCTGTACTTTGTAAATTATTACAAAACCTCTACTTGCCTACAGTAGTTCCTTTTGCAATACTTCATATTATTAAAATTGTTCATTTGTCTGTGTCCCTTTTCTAAACTGTAAACTTGTTGAGAACCATATAAAACTAGGTCTGTTTAGTAAGACTACATTGTGTTTATTTTCTAGTGCCATCACAGAAATTGGCACATAGTGGGAACTCAGGAATAAATGAATAAAAACAGATTGCATATTGACCTAATTTTCAGTGAAAATACATATTTCAGTTTATACTTTGAATCAGGGAATCGGTTAACAAAATGTAGCCACAAGATTCTTGACCCTTTAATTCTCCTCTCTAAGTGTTCTAAAACAATAATGGATAGAATAAAATGCCAAAGATTAAAGAAAACCACAGTTGCTTAATTGTAAGCTTTTGTAAGAAGGAGGAGGAAGGCTCCCAAGTTCAAGCATTTATATATTGCACTTTGAATCTTGAATGATGAGTAAGGGTGAAAAAGTCAAGGTTAGAGAAAAACATTCCAAGCTGCAGTGCAAAGCTGTAGGGCTGAAAAGGAACAGGGCCTCTCTGAGGGACGAAGATTGCTAAAATGCCAGACTATGGGGTGCACAGAGGAGAGAATGGAGAGGCATGATGAACAACATTGGAACTGATTTATGACAGTCATCCAAGTGTTTTCTTTCTGGGTGAACTAGAGCACTTATGAATGCAGATTATAGGTAATTTGAAAACCTAATCTCTGCTTATTTTCACCATACTCAACTGTGATTCTGAAAATGTGGCTTTATAAGAAAGGGAATCAGATGTGAACTGATGTGAAATTAAACATTTCTCTGTGTGTGACTAACTGTAAATCCCATGCACGTTCTTTGATTCCTGACTGTCTTATCTATTTTTTCATGCCTCCTGTGATGCTCATCAGGTGATAATAGTACTGTTACTGTGACTGTCTCAAACTGTTTGGAGACTTTTTAAGAAAACGTTACTCAATACAATATAGCTAATCAACATTTTTCTCAGATAGTCAATACATTATGATGCAGTAGAAAAAACTACCATTTCTATTCTTTAATATTAGAAGGAACATATTCCATCAGAAAGTGGTAATGTCTGTAACATCTATCCAAATACTTTATATCTTACTTGTTACCAAAAACAAGTAAACCAAAAAATGTGCTCCTCTTACTAGATGAGTTGATAAGAATGGATTAGTAAGCAAAATCCAAATTACTCAGAAATATTATTATATTTCTATTGCATTCAATTAATGTAAATCTCAGAGTGAATTCTGTATAAGAAACCATTTTGAATTATTCCATGTTCAACATATAAACCTTTATCCTCTGGATATCTAGCAATACATTTATGATAGCCAAAATCCAGTAAGAAAACAGAATCACTCAGTGGTAGAACAGGCTTATAAAATTAAGTCCGTGAAATCAAATGATTATGAGTGTTTTACCACAGGCAAACTAAGCTTAACATTTTCATTCCTACCTAGTGATTGTTTCTATTCCCTGTAAATAGTCAGTTGAAGTTTCCCGTTCCTCAAAGCAAGACTGCCTTAGAGATGAACTACTGAAAACTAAACCAATTACAGTTGCCACATATACCAAACACTAAATTGCTTGTCTTTCACAATAAGGATTAGGTAGCTCAAAATTCTTTTCTTTTCTTTTTTTTTTTTTTTTTGGCAGGGTCTTACTCTGTCGCCTAGGCTGGAGTGCAGTGGTGCAATCTAAGGTCACTGTACAACCTCTGCCTCCCGGGCTCAAGCAATCCTCCCACCGCACCCCTCCCCCGCCGCCACGAGTAGCTGGGACTACAGGCATATGCCACTGTACCTGGCTAATTTTTGTATTTTTTGTAGAGATGGGGTGTTGCTACATTGCCCAGGCTGGTCTCAAACCCCTGAGCTCAAGCGATCCACTCACCTTGGCCTCTCAAAGTGCTGGGATTACAGGCATGAGTCACAGCACCTGGCCCTGAAGTTCTCTTTCTCTCAATCTTCCATCAGTTGATTTGAAGATGTCTTCTGTCATCCAAGATAATGTGTCAGAGCAGAGGAAACAAACACCTCTTTGGAGGTTGATGGAACAAATGTCAAGCCATGTAGCCAAGAGCACCCTAGTCCCCACTAAAGCTGTATTAAAACTGAGGGAAAAGGTTCAAGATTCACTTCATGCATAGGGACTTCCAGCAATATTTGGAGACACAGGGATTGTGAATCATTTTTCAAATTGGTGATGTAACCCCAAAAGGAAATTGTATAGCCACTCTTGGATGGAAAGGGAAAGAGCGATTATGAGAAGAGAATGTAATTATTCATAGTAAGACTTACTATCCTGTTCTTTGGAATGCCTTTTGAAAAATATCTTTTTCTGCTTTCTCATTTCATACAGCATTAAGCCTCATGTAATTTCCCACTGTGGGGGATTTTCCCCAGTGAAGCAAACTGTACACTTTCAGATGCCTTCTCCTCCAGGGCTTCCAGTAAAGATAAAACTAGTTACGTGAATGAAGCATTCATTCTTTAGGCTTCCTCAGGATCTATTTAGTATGTTTGTGAAGGCATGAAAAAAAAGTAGTAAGTAGACTTTCTCTTTGGATGATATTTTAAGAAACTCTTGTTTGCTGTTATTTTAAATCCCCAAAGCACATTACTTTTAAGGTAGGCACCACAGTGTTTTCTAGTTTTCAGTGTACTAGTTTTCCAATGTACTTTCGACTCACTGGTTAAATTTATCCTTAAGGTTATATTGTTTGTTTCTTTGTTCTTGAGATGCTATTGTAAGTAGATCATTTTCTTATTTTTTCATAATTGTTAGTATATAGAAATGTAATTGATTTTTAATGTTGATTTTGTATTCTGCAATGTTACTGAATTTGTTTATTACTTCTAACAGTTTTTTGGTGAAGTCTTTAGGGTATTCTATATGTAAGATTGTGTCACATGCAAACAGAGGCAATTTTACTTCTTCCTTTTCAAGGTATCTGTGTACCTATGTTCACTGCAGCATTATTCACAATTAGCCAATATATGAAATCAGTCTGTGTTTATCAACAGATAAATGGATAAAGAAAATGTGATACATATGTCTCCGTGTGTGTGTACATATAAATATATATACACAGAGAGACATATTTATACACACAATGGAATATTATTCAGCTTTAAATAGGGAAGAAAATCCTGTCATGTATGACTACGTGGATGAAACTGGAGGATGTTATGCTAAGTGAAATAAGCAGGCACAGAAAGACAAATACTACTTGATCTCACTTATGTATGGAATCTAAAAAGTTGAACTTACAGATACAGACAGCAGGATGGTGGTTGCCAGGGGCTAGAGAGTGGGAGAAATGGTGAGATGTTAGAAGAATGATAAAAAGTTTCAGTTATGCAGTATGAATACATTCTGAATATCTCACGTATAGCATGGTGACTATAATTAATAATACTCTAGGGTATACCAGAAATAAGAAAGTAGATCTTAAGCATTCTTGCAACAAACAATGTGAGGTAATGGATATATTAATTAGCTTGATGCTGGTAATCATCTCACAATGTTTATCAAAACATCATATGGTTTTCCTTAAATATATATATATATATTTATTTAAATATATATATATTTCCTTAAATATATATATATTTAGTATTTGTCAATTACACCTCAATAAAGCTGGAAAGGAGAATGTAGGTACCAGCTAAACCTGGTGTCTGCAGGGTTTGATTTGGGTAGTTCAAGTTGGAACTGAATTTAGGAGGATGGGCCTTCACTTAATTTTAGGTTATTTTCATGTAAATTGTTTAGGTACCAAACCACTTCCTGTCTTTCCATTCTTTTTTCCATATTATCGCAACTTCTCAATCAACAAGTATTTACTTGTTACCAGTTCTCCCTTCCTCGCTTATCAGTTAGGCATTAGTCATTTGCACATCTGGAGTTGAGAGAAGGAAGCTAGATGGTGACTGAGACCAAAGGAGTCCTGAGGAGTAGAATCAGTTACCTTCCTTAAGCATTTGAAGTTTTAGGGCCCAATCTTTCATCTCCTTTCCCAGCCCCAAAATGAAATATATTTTAGGGTTGGTAATTATGTTTTGGTGCTGGGAAAGGAGTTCTATATCGAGAACTTGCCAGAAGGAATCCTAGATTTGTGATTTATTAAAGTCTGTTAAACTTTTGACCATTAATAGTAGGAAAGATTAAGATATAATCTTGCATCACGATTTTTACTATTAAAGTTGGTCAAAATGCTACCAAACATGTTCTTATCCCTCTGTGCACCTCTGGAATTTTCTGATGTCAACTGAACCCCAAAATAGACTTGGCTGAAAAACTAAGAAGTAGTACATCAGGTGATGGCACTGAGTCAAATATTTCTATAGTTAGAATCATTAAAATACTTTATATTCACTTGAAAAACTATATTAGGTTAGAATAAATATATCAAGTATCCATTAGCTCACTGAATGAAAATCAGTCACATGCATTAGAAAATTGATTCAATTCATTCTTTGGCTGTGGACTTAAGAAGTATGTTATTGGTATCCATGATAAAATGTACTCATGTAAGCTACAGCCAATCCCTTTAAAATCATTCAGAACAAATGCTTAAACTTGGTATAACAAAGGGATAAATTATTATCCGTTTGTTATACTAGAGTCCTTTTACGTTAAAAACAAAAACTAAAAAACAGTCAGGGTTGTGGATGGCAAGATGGACAAATAGGAACAGCTCTGGTCTGCAACTCCCAGCAATACCAATGAAGAAGACAGGTGATTTCTGCATTTCCAACCGAGGTACCCTGCTCATCTCACTGGGACTGGTTAGACAGCGGGTACAGCCTATGAAGGGCGAGCAGAAGCAGGGTGGGGCCTCCCCTCACCGGGAAAGCACAAGGGGTTAGGGAACTCCCTCCGCTAGCTAAAGGGAGCCATGAAGGACTGTGCAGTGAGGAACGGTGCACTCTGACCCAGATATTATGCTTTTCCCACCATCTTTGCAACCCGCAGACCAGGAGATTCTCTCTGGTGCCTACAACCAGGGCCCTGGGTTTTAAGCACAAAATTGGGCAGCCATTTAGGCAGACACAGTTTTTTTCATGCCTCAGTGGTGCCTGGAATGCCAGCAAGGCAGAACCTTTCACTCCCCTGGAAACGGGGCTGAAGCCAGGGAGCCAAGTGGTCTAGCTCAGCAGATCCCACCCCCATGGAGCCCAGCAGGCTAAGATCCACGGGCTTGAAATTCTCGCTGCCAGCACAGCAATCTGAAGTCGACCTGGGTGTGCGAACTTCATTGGGGGAGTACAGTCTGCCATAACTGAGGCTTTTCCCCTCAGTAGATGGTTTTCCCCTCACAGCCTCGTAAACAAAGCCACTGGGAAGTTCGGACTGGGCAGAGCCCACTGCAACTTGACAAAACTGCTGTAGCCAGACTGTATATCCAGATTCCTCCTCTCTGGGAATGACATCTCTGAAAGAAAGGCAGCAGCCCCAGTCCGGGACTTATAGATCAAACTCCCATCTCCCTGCAACAGAGCACCTGGGGGAAAGGGTAGCTGTGGGAGCACAACTACATGGAAACTGAACAACCTGCTCCTGAATGACTACTGGTAAATAATGAAATGAAGGGAGAAATAAAGATATTCTTTGAAACCAGTGAGAACAAAGACACAACCTACCAGAATCTCTGGGACACAGCTAAAGCAGGATTTAGAGGAAAAATTATTGCACTAAATGCCCACAGGAGAAAGCAGGAAAGATCTTAAATCGACACCCTAACATCACAATTAAAAGGACCAGCGAGCAAGAGCAAACAAATTCAAAAGCTAGCAGAAGACAAGAAATAATTAAGATCAGAGCAGAACTGAAGGAGATAGAGACATGAAAAACCCTTCAAAAAATCAATGAATCCAGGAGCTGGTTTTCTGGAAAGATTAACAAAACAGAAAGACCACTAGCCAGACTACTAACGAAGAAAACAGAGAAGAATCAAATGAGCACACTAAATAATGGTAAAGGGGATATCACCACTGATCCCAAAGAAATACAAACTATCATCAGAGAATACTATGAACACTTTTTTTTTTTTTTTGAGACAGAGTCTCACTGTGTCACCCAGGCTGGAGTGTAGTGGCGCGATCTCTGCTCACTGCAAGCTCCGCCCCCAGGTTCATGACATTTTCCTGCCTCAGCCTCCCGAGTACTTGGGACTACAGACGCCCAACACCATGCCTGGCTAATTTTTTTGTATTTTTATTAGAGGTGGGGTTTCACTGTGTTAGCCAGGATGGTCTCAATCTCCTGACCTCATGATCCACCCGCCTTGGCCTCCCAAAGTGCTGGGATTACAGGCGTGAGCCACCATACCCGACCTACTGTAAACATATCTATGCAAATAAACTATAAAATCTAGAAGAAATGGATAAATTGGGACACATACACCCTCCTAGGCTAAACCAGGAAGAAGTAGAATCCCTGAATAAACCAATAACAAGTTCTGAAATTAGAGCAGCAATTAATAGCCTACCAACAGTAAAAAGCCCAGGACCAGACAAATTCACAGCTGAATTTTACCAGAGGTACAAAGCGGAGCTGGTACCATTCCTCTGAAATTATTCCAAACAATAGAAAAAGAGGGACTCCTCCCTGACTCATTTTATGAGACCAGCATCATAGTGATATGAAAACCTGGGAGAGATACACACAAAAAAGAAAATTTCAGCCCAATATCCCTGATGAACATTGATACAAAAATCCTCAATAAAATACTGGCAAACAGAATCCAGCAGCACATCAAAAAGCTTATCCATGATGATCAAGTTGGCTTCATACCTGGGATGCAAGGCGGGTTCAACATATGCAAATCAATAAATGTAATCCATCACATAAACAGAGCCAATGACAAAAACCACATGATTATCTCAATAGATGCAGAAAAGGCCTGTGATAAAATTCAACACACCTTCATGCTAAAAACTCTCAATAACCTAGGTATTGATGGAATGTATCTCAAAATAATAAGAGGTATTTATGACAAACCCACAGCCAATATCATACTGAATTGGCAAAAGCTGAAAGCATTCCCTTTGAAAACCAGCACAAGACAAGGATGCCCTCTCTCACTACTCCTATTCAACATAGTATTGAAAGTTCTGCCCAGGGCAATCAGGCGAGAAAAAGAAATAAAGCGTATTCACTTAGGAGAAGAGGAAGTCAAATTGTCTCTGTTTGCAGATGACATGGTTGTATATTTAGAAAACCCCATTGTCTCAGCGCAAAATCTCCTCAGGCTGATAAGCAACTTCAGCAAAGTCTCAGGATACAAAATCAACATGCAAAAATCACAAGCATTCCTATACAGCAATAATAGACAAACAGAGAGTCAAATCATGAGTGAACTCTCATTCACAATTGCTACAAAGAGAATAAAATACCTAGTAATCCAACTTACAAGGGATGTGAAGGACCTCTTCAAGGAGAACTACAAACCACTGCTCAAGGAAATAAGTGAGGACACAAACAAATTGAAAAACATTCCATCCTCATGGATAGGAAGAATCAATATCATGAAAATGGCCATATTGCCTAAAGTAATTTATAGATTCAATGCTATCCTCATGAAGCTACCATTGACTTTCTTCACAGAATTAGAAAAAGCTACTTTAAGTTTCATATGAAACCAAAAAAGAGCCCGTATAGCCAAGATAATCCTAAGTAAAACGAACAAAGCCGGAGGCATCATGCTACCTGACTTCAAACTGCACTACAAGGCTAGAGTAACCAAAACAGCATGGTACTGGTACCAAAACAGATATATAGAACAATGGAACGGAACAGAAGCCTCAGAAATAATGCTATGCATCTGCAACCATCTGATCTTTGACAAAGCTGACAAAAACAAGCAATGGAGAAAGGATTCCCTATTTAAAAAATGGTGTTTGGAAAACTGGCTAGTCATATGCAAAAAACTGAAACTGGACCTCTTCCTAACACCTTATGCAAAAATTAACGAAAGATGGATTAAAGACTTAAATGTTAAGACCTAAAACCATACAAACCCTAGAAGAAAACCTAGGCAATCCCATTCAGGACATAGGCATGGGCAAAGACTTCATGACTAAAATATCAAAAGCAATGGCAACAAAAGCCAGAATTGACAAATAGAATTTAATTAAACTAAAGAGCTTCTGAACAGCAAAAGAAACTATCATCAGAGTAAACAGGAAACCTACAGAATGGGAGAAAATTTTTGCAATCTATCCATCTGACAAAGGGCTAATATCTAGAAGCTACAAAGAACTTTAACAAATTTACAAGGAAAAAACAAACAACCTCATCAAAAAGTGGGCAAGGGACATGAACAGACACTCCTCAAAAGAAGACATTTATGTGGCCAACAAACATATGAAAAAAAGCTCATCATCACTGGTCATTAGAGAAATGCAAATCAAAACCACAATGAGATACCATCTCATGCCAGTTAGAATGGCAATCATTAAAAAGTCAAGAAACAACAGATGCCTGAGAGGATGTAGAGAAATAGGAATGCTTTTATACTGTTGGTGGGAGTGTAAATTAGTTCAACCCTTGTGGAAGACAGTCTGGCAATTCCTCAAGGACCTAGAACCAGAAATACCATTTGACCCAGCAATCCCATTACTGGGTATATACCCAAAGGATTATAAATCATTCTACTATAAAGACACATATGCACATATGTTTATTGCAGCACTGTTCACAAATGCAAAGACTTGGAACCAACCCAAGTGCCCATCAATGATAGACTGGATAAAGAAAATGTGGCACATCTACACTATGAAATACTATGCAGCCATAAAAAAGGAATCAGTTCATGTCCTTTGCAGGGACATGGAAGAAGCTGGAAACCATCATTCTCAGCAAAGTAACACGGGAACAGAAAACCAAACACCACATGTTGTCACTCATAAGTGAGAGTTGAACAATGAGAACACATGGACACAGGGAGGGGAACAACACACACCAGGGTCTGTCGTGGGGTGGGGGTGCAGAAGGGAATAGCATTAGGAGAAATACCTAGTGTAGATGATGGGTTGATAGGTGCAGCAAACCACCATGGCACATGTATACCTATGTTACAAACCTGCACATTCTGCACATGCATCCCAGAACTCAAAGTATAATAAAAATAAATAAATAAATAAATGAATAACTAGGAAAAAAGACAGTCAATATTGAAACATGTCTTAGAAAAGAGAAGGTTTAGAGGTAGGACTCTTATTTCAAGCTGTTAAATTAGAATTTTGCCTTTGTGTGTGTGTTCTTTTTTTTTTTTTTTTTTTTTTCCCCGAGATGGAGTCTCGCTCTGTCGCCCAGGCTGAAGTGCAGTGGCACGATCTCAGCTCACTGCAAGCTCTGCCTCCTGGGTTTACGCCATTCTCCTGCCTCAGCCTCCCAAGTAGCTGGGACTACAGGCACCCGCCACCTCGCCCGGCTAGTTTTTTTGTATTTTTTAGTAGAGACGGGGTTTCACCATGTTAGCCAGGATGGTCTCTATCTTCTGACCTCGTGATCTGCCTGTCTCGGCCTCCCAAAGTGCTGGGATTACAGGCTTGAGCCACCACGCCTGGCCTTTTGTGTGTGTGTTCTTAAGAGCTAGTGAAAATGTAACTACAAACTTGCTCTGTGACCTTAAACAAATCATTCAGTGTCTGGACCTCAGTCTCCTCCTCTGTCAAAAGGTTGCAATTGGATGGCATGATTTTGTAGTTACCTTTGAGCTCAAAAATTCCACACTCTAAAAGAAAGAAATGTAAACTGACTCATCATTATTCCCTGGGCTCAAATGATGTTTTCTGCCTTAGATTGTCTTAATACTTAAAAAATTTAAATATAAGAATGGGAAGATTTGAATTTTTACAAATTGAATTTCACATGTTTTAGAAGATGTTTAGAGATGTTTTTAGAAAGAATTATCAAGAAGAGGTCACTTAGTAACTGCACAGACCGCCTGAAGGGCAGCCAAGTTATAGACATAAAAATATTTAAAATGAGCAAGGAAGAAATACAAATCCTGACAGAGTGGAATTGAGACATGGGATTGATTATTTCCAGTGGAAAGAATTAGGAAATTTTCCATGGAGAACATACAGTCACAGCTTTTCCAGACTTTAGACCATTCAGTGAGCAAGGCACTGAGCAAGGCTCTGTGAATAAGAACTTTTCTGTTAAAACACAGAACTTTCCTTTCTAGAGTTCAGGATCATGTAGGAGAAACCATATGTAAGTGGATAGATACTTACCATAAAGTATTAGAAAACTCAACAAGGTAAAATTTATTAAAATGCTATTACAGTGCCTAGGACCTAGTATTTACCCAATAAACATTATTATATTTTGCTCCTATTGTCATTTATATTGAGGTAAGCATAAGGTACTACAGCATATTGTGTAATGGGCAACCCATACAGATTGTGTTGATCAAGGAAAGCTTCCCAGAGGAGGTAACATCTGAAATAAGTTTTGAAGGATAAGTAAAAGCTGAGTTGTTAAAACCTTGGCAGCAGGAAAAAGAAAAGGTATTCCAGTCAAAGGATGCAGTTTGGGCAAATGGAGTATGATGGAAGAGGGCACACCATGTTAAGGGCCTGCAAGAAGCTTGGGAATGACTAGAAATTGTGTAATGAGGCATGGCAAGAGGTAGTACTTTCTATAAATACCAGGGCTAGACCTAAAGACCATTTCATGTTATTTTAAGTAGTTTGGGTTCTCATTTGAAAAGGAGAGAATTGATGAAAGATGGTTAGCAAGAGAAATATTAACTCTATAGAAAGGAAAATGTACTTAATTAATAAGGACAAACTTGAAAGCAAGAGATCAGTAAAAAAAAAAAAAAAAAAAAAAAATGTTTGCTATAGTCCAGCTGACAAATTGAAGAAGCACTGAACTAAGTTCTTCTTGAACTAAGTATAGTAGTTCTCTAATAGTGATGGCCGGGGTGGGGAGAAAGGAGACAAGAGGTGTTTATAGCTGAAAAGAACAGTACTCGGTGCCTAAAGGTGTGGTGTAAAGGAAAAGTTGAGGATGGCATCGAAGATATTGGCTTAGACTATTTATATAATGTTGATCTAGTCTTTTGAGGATCTCCATGTAGCGGTAACCATCCTCATAAGATGAAAAATATCTTGGTGGGGGATAGGGTACAGCTTAACAACTTGTAGTTGCTTTTTGTTTGTTTTCTTTGTTTTATTTTTCTGTTTCGGGGAATTGAAATCTTTGTCCTGTCAGAACAAATACAGCTGTGTCATGTTTCAAAATTGTGTAGGTGAACTTACTCGCCTTTGACATTTTTCACCTTTCTTATAGCTGCATTATTTTAAACCTAGGAGACCATATAGAGGAGACTGTACCTTCCCCCACATCCCCCGCCTCGGAGCCATCCTACACCATCCCTGCCTATAAGAGCACCCTTTTATGTAGGAAAGCGACCAACAAATAGCTGCATATAATGGCACAAGTACCCAGAAAAATGCTCAGGCTGGAGTCAAGACGTTGACTGCATCGTCACATAGGGAGTAATTAGAGTCAGGGAGTAGATTAGATTACACAGAGGAAATGTAGTGTAAGAAGAGAATCGGACAAAGGACAGAAACCTGGGAGAGTACCAACATTTAGATGGTTGTAAAAAGAGCAGGAAGAATTGCTTTAGTTTTATGGTGTGAGCTCTCAGGACTTCTCAAAGTATTTAGGGAATATAATATATGGGACCAAGCAAGTCATGATGTTCATTTTCACCACAATCAGCAGCAGCATAAGCAAATGGCAACCATGTTGTAAATGATGGCTTCATAGGCCTGTTCTGATTACGCAGCTCTTTGAAATTGCATGAATTCTAAGCACTGTCACATTTCAAGAAAAGCAAATGAGAGAAACATTGCAAGAAATATATGTTCTAGCCTAGTTCACATCTGGATGGCTGACTCATGCCAAGCCCTACTGAATGGCCAGAAATTGATGGGGGTAGGGATGATGAGACAGCACTGCAGAGTCATCAGAGTCATTAACAGTTTCCTTCCACAGACAAGATCAGTTCTGCGAGTAGAAGTGAGGAGTTAGAGAGTTTGCTAATGATGGAGAGGCCTCCATGGACTCATCTGTCTAGGGAGGTGAGGTGGGGAGATGCTAAGACAGGACAAAGGAGTTGACAGCTTCTATGAAACTCAAGTACCACTTTGATTCCCTGATTGTTACAAGAAGAGTATTTGCCTCCCAAATAAACTCTAAATTCTGCAAATTGATGCAACATGCCAAGAGCACCTAAGAGTGAATTTGACATGTTGCAAGTACTCAGTGGTTTCTCTTTCTGTCCCACCAAGGACTAGGTTTTGTATTTTTCTTCCTACCTCCTCTTGTACCAAGCAGAGAGCTGAGGAACTATTGAGAATTCAATAAATACCTGATTGAAATAGTGCTTGTTAGGGAAAAAATATCAACCATATTTTTGCATTAGATAAAGAATTAAAAATTTTGGGTTGATAGTTTGCCAAGCTGATCCTTTTTCAGTACTGTAGACTTATTTAAACTCCCTTTCTCAGAAGCACTGAATCATAGGCGTGATGGGAGAGTGCTGGATTAAATCGTAGCTTAGGCCCTTGGGACTGCGCCTTATGAAGACAAATAGTAGACATAATAATAAAATTAAAATATTTCTACTGTTCTAAATTTAGAAAATGACTGCCTTCTTTTTGTAAATGATAATGGCTTGTAAAGCAGTTCAATCTTTTTAGCTATGTAAATGGTATAATACAGTTTAAAGGATTTTTTAATTAAAACAATTGGAAGCTTCAAATATAGATTGCATTTTCCAATTTTTACAATGCTTTGCTCAAAAATGCAGGGCTTAAAATCACATATGACTCACTGCATTGTTTCAAAGTCATTACATCTGAGGTGTGTTACCTCCATCTGGCACGTAGAGTCACATGTCCTGGTGTTCATTGCTGTTTGGTAGGTAGCATGTGTTTATAAAGAGAATATCAAAGAAATGGACGATACTTGGATAATTTACCTAAGTTGTGTTATTTTTTAAAGATATTTAAGGTTGTTAACTTATTATTTTAAAAAGGCTCTAACTTTTTTTTGCATTTTAAAAATAGATCAGTTTTATTCTGCTAGTTTCATAAAAACAATGTAAACACAAGCATTCTGTACATCTTGCTGGCGAATTCACATGCTTACTTAGTTCCCTGATCCTTTGACCTCCTCATCTTCTCCAGTTATTTTCTGTTTGGACCACTGGCCACAGGAGTGGAGTGTGGTTGGGGCTTAGGAGACAGCAATATAGCTTTTTGGTATGACTCGTTTTATTGCTTGCTCTTGGCTCTGAGTAACTTCTAAAATAAAAAAAGTATGTAGAAGTTGGCCAGGTGCAGTGGTTCGCGCCTATAATCCCAGCACTTTGGGAGGCCGAAGTGGGCGAATCACCTGAGGTCAGCAGTCTGAGACCAGCCTGGTCAACATGGTGAAACCCTGTCTCTACTAAAAATACAAAAATTAGCTGGGCGTGGTGGCAGGTGCTTGTAATCCCAGCCACTTGGGAGGCTGAGGCAGGAGAATCACTTGAACCCAGGAGGTGGAGGTTTCAGTGAGCTGAGACCGCGCCATTGCGCTATAGCCTGGATGACAGAGCAAGACTCAGTCTCAAAAACAACAAAAGAAAACAGACAGAAAGAAAAAGAAAGAAAGAAAAGAAAAGAAAAAAGAGAGAAAAGAGAAGAGAAAAGAAAAAGAAAAGAGAAAAAAAGAAAAATCTTTGGGTCTGGAGCAGTGGTTCACGCCTGTAATCCCAAAACTTTGGGAGGCCGAGGCAGTGGATCACAAGGTCAGGAGTTCGAGACCATCCTGGCTAAAACGGTGAAACCCCATCTCTACTAAAAATACAAAAAAAAAAAAGCCAGGCGTGATGGCACACGCCTGTAGTCCCAGCTACTCAGGAGGCTGAGACAGGAGAATCGCTTGAACCCAGGAGGCAGAGGTGGTGGTGAGCTGAGATGGCGCCACTGCACTCCAGTGCAGACAGAGCATCAGAGCTACACAGAGTGACACTCCGTCTCAAAAATAAAAAAAAAAAAGAAAAGAAAAGAAAATTAGAAGAAATTAAAAAGCTACATGGAAGTGGTCATTCTAAATCAAACTGCATCCCTGCCTATTAGGCCTCTGAATCAGTTCCTATGCAGATGGATGGCAAAGACAATAAACAAGAGCCATCTAGGACATGGAATGTTATTTTGACTATTGTTAAGGAAGTAAGAACTTCCCTAATGACCTTTGTATTCTCATATTCGTAGGAAGTAAGTGATACGACTATGGAGTAATGGTTCATTTAGCATGATGTATGTATATGTGCATGTGTAGATATTTGGCATAAAAATAATGCCTATTCCTCATAAGGAGCAATTGTGTAAGTAATATGCTAGTGAGCTCTCCTCTGAAAGTCCTGGTATTGATGAAAATTATCAATTGGGTTCACCCATTTCAGAAAAATTTCTGTAACAACAAAAATATATATTAACACTGGACTTAATAGAGAAAAAAAACAAAGTCAAGAGAATTTGCTGAGAAAAACAAAATGGCACAAAATACATCCTTTTAATAAGTATTAACATGAAGATTGAAAAGAGTAAACTACACGTGAATTCTCTGCCTGTTAACAGTATGAATTTGATGTTAACCACTAATCCCTTCTCACTAGCAAAATAACTTCTTCATGGTGAAGAGAGACTAGGATTCTATCTATCTTTGTTCCTGGCCAACTTTCCCTTTTATTGTTATTTTGCCTCCTCTTCCTCTCTGTCCAGTTTTAGATCTCACTCATCCATTCCAATGCACTTTGGACTGTTTATTTAAATTTGCTGAAGCTGATATATTGATTGCAGTGGCTCCTCTAAGACTATGCTGGACTCACCACATCAAAATTTCATGACAGACCAGCTGTGGTGGCTCACCCCTATAATCGCAACACTTTGGGAGGTCAAGGTGGGTGGATCACTTGAGGTCGGGAGTTCGAGACTAGCCTGGCCAACATGGTGAAACCCCGTCTCTACTAAAAATGCAAAAATTAGCTGAGTGTGGTAGCACACACCTGGAATCCCAGCTACTCAGGAGGTTAAGTCGGGAGAATCACTTTAACCAGGGAGGCAGAGGTTGCAGTGAGCCAAGATTGTGCCACAGCGCTCCAGCCTGGGCGACAGAATGAGACTCTGTCTCAAAAAAGAAAAAAAAAAAATCACGGGAAAACTTTTGAAAAAACACATATTCATAAGCCCCACAGCCACCTGCTCAGATTTAGTAAATCCAGAAAGAGGTACTGGGAATTAGCATTTAGCCTCCCAAGTGAGTCTGATGAGCAGATATGCACAATAATCACTGGATAGTCGTCTGTGTGAGGTATGTCTGTCTGTGAGAGAGAAGGAGTGAGAGCAAGTTCAGGAAGCTTAACACAGGAAGAATCACTGCATAAAATAGAATCAAGTTCATGTTTCTGGTGTAGATGATAGTTCTGTTCCTACTTTGGATGTACAACTATCTTCTAATGTGCCAGTGAATAGCCTCACAGATTCCAGTGGCAGGTTTTCTAAACCTTCCTGGTTTGAGACAGAAAAGAGTAACTTCGGCCAGATGCAGGGCACGCCTGTAATCCCAACACTTTGGGAGGCCCAGCCACGCAAATTGCCTGAGGTCAGGAGTTCAAGACCAGCCTGGCCAACATGGCGATACCCCGTCTTGACTAAAAATACAAAGTAAGCCTGGCATGGTGGCGTGCATCTGTAATCCCAGCTACCCAGGAGGCTGAGACAGGAGAATCACTTGAATCTGGGTGGTGGAGGTTGTGGTGAGCTAAGATTGTATCACTGCACCATAGCCTGGGCAACAGAGGGAGACTCTGTCTCAAAATAAAATAAATAAAATAAAATAAAATAGAAAATGGAGATGCTTCTTGGGAATAACAGACTTTGTTGTGTCATGTTTTAGGATTTTGTCTTATATCAATTGCCTGTAAATGCTTAGAACAAGCTTGTCCAACCCACGGCCTGTGGGCCACATGTGGTCCAGGATGGCTTTGAATGTGGGCCAACACAAATTTGTAAACTCTCTTAAAACATTGTGAGATTTTTTTGCAATTTTTTTGTTTTAGCTTATCAGCTGTCATTAGTGTTAGTGTATTTTATGTGTGACCCAAGACAATTCTTCTTCTTCCAGTGTGGCCCAGGGAAGCCAAAAGATTGGACACCCCTGGCTTAGAGGAAGGACTGGGTTTGTTTATTAATCATTTTGATCAAACTATAAAAATATGACCAAGATAGATATTTTCAATGATTTTCCTCATTCTAAATACATTGCCTCCTTAATATTTAAGAACAAATATTGTCTTAACATTTTTTTTTTGGAGTCTCGCTCTGTCGCCCAGGCTGAAGTGCAGTGGTGCGATCTTGGCTCACTGCGACCTCTGCCTCCTGGGTTCAAGCAATTCTCCTGCCCCAGCCTCCCAAGTAGCTGGGACTACAGGTGTTTGCCACCACACCTGGCTAATTTTTGGTAGTTCAGTAGAGATGGGGATTTGCCATGTTGCCCAGGGTGGTCTCAAACTCCTCAGCTCAGGCAATCTGACCACCTTGGTCTCCCAAAATGCTAGGATTACAGGTGTGAGTCACTGCACCCAGTCTCATTTTTAAAATATATATGTATATACATATGTGTTGCTTTGTTAACATTATATATATACTCCTGATTGTAACAACACATGCATACATGTACATGCAAACATACATGCATCCATATATGCATGTATGTGCATCCATGTATACACATGCCTGTGTGTGTACATGCATCCATGTATACATACATGTGTGCATATATACATCTATGTATGCATGTTGCATGCATGAACGGGTCATGTATGTGTACTTGTGTGTGTATGCATCTGTGCCTATATGCATGTGTACATGGGTGCATGTATGTATACATGTTTGTATGCATGCATGGATGACTGCAGTTGGATACGTGTAGATACGTACACCTTCATGATTCCAAAACACTATAAATGTGATTATGCCTAAGATGAACATCTGTGTATGGAAAAAATAGGAAAAGTGAGATGTTTCTACATGACACAGCATTCTCAGTGCACATAATGCCCTCATTAATCAGCAGGTTTTGCTAAGCTAATTTTTAGAATGAAAACTACAATAATACAGCAAGTCTATATCTAAACAAGCAAAATAAACTAGAGAAAAAATACTACATGGAGTTTGGCCAACAGAAATTGGATAATTCAGGTTGAAGTTTCTTTTTTCTTTTTTCTTTTTTTTTTGAGACAGGGTCTCACTCTGTCACCCAGGCTGGAATCCAGTGGCATATTCTCGGCTCACTGCAACCTCCATCCCCTAGGTTCACACAATTCTCCTGCCTCAGCCTCCCCAATCACTGGGACTACAGGTGTGCGCCACCACGCCCAGCTAATTTTTGTATTTTTACTAGAGACAGGATTTCACCATGTTGACCAGGCTGGTCTTGAACTCCTGACCTCAGGTGATCCACCCACCTCATCCTCCCAAAGTGTTGGGATTACATGTTGAAATTTTTTAAACTGCAGTTAGATAACAGCTCTCATCCTTTCTTGACTTTGCAGCATTATAGAGAAGAGCATAATAAAGTGATGAAAAGGATCTGCATACATCCACCTGTGGGTTTAGAAATCCTCAGAAATAAACTTATGTTCTCTACAATGTGTGGTCTTTTTCAGTCGAACTTTGTAGGTGTTCTGAGGTTTGTTAACAGACCATCCCTAATTAAAAACAAAAACCAAGCAAACAAAAAGCAATAAATGTGACTTGTACTAGATAGAAAAATAGCCCATGCAAGTGGCCATAGTAATACAATCCATCTTGTTAGAGAAAGTTTGGTTCACAATATTGTGTTATAAACTAGCCTTTGGGTGATTCATTTAAAGTATCCGAATAGAAATATCTGAAATATACAACATTTCTTCCCAACAGGTGGCATCTAGTTGAGCAAAATTGTACGTTTTAGGAAAAGTACCTTTCATGTATCCAGAGAAGGAAAGCGTGCAATATGTTTTCTAACATAGGCTACAAGTAATCACTAAATATATATGCATACATACACACATGTGCGTGCACACACGCACACACACACACATTCAGTGCTGCTCAGTATCACTCTCTACAGACGAGGCTGTTATTTGGTCTGTTATTTAAATGCTGATGTTCTAAAAGTGAAAGGACTGAACTCTTTTACTGGTTAAAATCCGTCAAATCCATTGTTTAAAAAACAGTGCAATATGCTAAGAAAAAATTCCAAAGGTACTGCTAATTTCCTGACAATTCATTGCGTACTTCCAGTCTTGGGCCTTTTCTAATTTGCTTGTTCTGTCTCCCTTTCTAGGCCGAGGGAGGATCTGCTTTCTATCTCTTTTAAGAGTTTGATTTCGTACGTTTTGTTAGACTGGGTAGGTCAGCAGGTATGCACTAACACATTACCCAGGTGGCCACTTAATGCAGTGTGATTGAGCATGGAGGAAATAAGCAACCTTTCTCAGTGCATAGGGCTGTCTGGCTGCTCGAGCAGGTGAATGTCATTAGCAACTGACTTTGGGTAGAGATTCCCCTGTATTCTCAATAGATGTCCCCTTAATTGAAAGCTTGTTGTGACGCTGTAGATTCTGAGGCCCCAAATTCCCCTTAATGTCTCTTGCTTGTTAAAAATACACCTCCTGTCCTTGAAGAGAGAAACTTGCTTAACAGTTACACAGGTGTGGTGGGAGAATGGGCATGCACATGCACACACATGAAAAATAAACTTTTAAAGTGAAACTGCAAATCCTTTACTGCCTTTCCATCAGATCGTCTCTAGCATTAAACCTTGAGGTCTGAATCATGCCATTTTAGCAAATGTTCCGTTTAATTATGGTCTGGAACAAAGCAGTGCAACACATTTGTAGGTACATCCTTCAGAATGGTATAGACTGCTAGGATTATTTGTTTCTATTTATACTCCATTATATTCATAAAAATTAGGGCACATTACAAAAATACATAGAGTAATCCAGATTGGCTGAGAAAATTGGGGTGATTAAAAAGAAAGGAGGGAAAAATAAAAAGAAACCAGGGATGAGATATGTAGACAAACCATGCTCTGAGTTTCCTGTTTCTGATTGTTACAAGTAGACCACAGCTTAGACCTGTGATTCCTTGCCCCAAAGCAAAGAGGAAAACAGAAATAATCTGTTATGTAGGCCGGGAGCGGTGGCTTACACTTGTAATCCCAGCACTTTGGGAGGCCAAGGTGGGGGAATCACCCGAGGTCAGGAGTTAGAGACCAGCCTGGCCAAAATGGTGAAACGCTATCTCAACTAAAAATACAAAAAAAAAAAAAAAAAAAAAAAAAAAAAGCAGCTTTTGTGGGGTTCCCCTTGCCCAACAAAGGGGAATGGAAAAAAAAAAAAAAAAAAAAAGCCAAAAACAAGTCTTTGTGTAGAGAGAAAAGAGAGGCATTTATCCCATGAGGCCTCATAAAGAAAACACGGTTATATGCAGAATTTGCTGCTTGAACCCTGTGGTTTATATGCACTGTTTGCTTTGGATATTTGATACCACAGGAGATTTTATGAGAAAGATTTAATCATGTGCTACATGCGTTGATATATGTAAATATTTCTTGTAATTCATTACATTTAATAGAATTCATTTTATAGCTCATTGTTTCCAATTTGAAACAAAAAAAGTAAAGTCATGAGTTGTGAATGGTTTTCTAGAGGGAATGATGTCAGGCATTCAAGGAACTATTCATTCAAATGCATTTTTTTGAGCACTATGTTAGCTACCTTGCTACTTTTGATTATATTAAGCAGTAGATTTCACTGGGTTTTGTAAAGAAGGATAATTTTACAACTATATCACTGAGAACTTTATAATCTGCAGCTCTAATTCTCCGTTCTATTTCATAGTCAAACTTTTCCAAAAGGTCTCTCTACACACTACCTCCAGTTCATCATCACTAATTTACTCTTCCGCATATTCCATATTCTGGGGAATACCCCTTACCTCAGTGCCCCCATTCACCCCATCCTCTCCTTAGGCTCTATTATACAATATTCTCACAGTATATCTACTACTTTCTGACTGTGATTTTCAGACTTGTTGGCAGGGTCATGTTTCAGAACCAGTTATTAAATGTCATAATTGTCCAATGATTGATTTTAGGACTTGTCTCTGTCTCTCCTCTGCCGTAAGCCTCTTCTTCCTTCCCTCTCTACCTGTGCTGATGGCTTCCATTAACATCTACATGCTATTGACTCCCACATTATTCTTTCTAAACCAAATTTCTCTTCTGAGTCCCAGACTGTATATCCATCGATAATTCCACTTAGATGTCACTAAGTCATCACAAACTCAGAAAATCCAGGATAAAATTTCTGATCTTTGATATAAAACCTTGTGCTTTCTTAGTGTTTTCCAGCTTAGTGAATGTAACCACCAGCTATCAAATTGTTCACATCAGAAAGATAGGGATGTTTCTAAACACCTTCTTCTCTTTCATTCCTGTGTCCAAAGTGATGACTAATTATGTATGTCAAGTTGGCCACCAGATGCCCAGATATGGGTCAAGCATTATTCAGGGTGAATATCTAAGGCTGTTTTTATTAGATAACGCTAACATTTGAATTGGCAGCTTGCCCTTCCTAATGTGGATGTGCCTCATCCGATCATTTGAAAGCCTAAGTGGACCCTTTCTCATCTAAGAGGAAATTTTTTTTCCTGCCTGATTGCCTGGAGCTGGGACATTGGGATTTTTCTGCCTTCGGACTTGAACTGAAACATCATTTCTTCCTTGGTCTCAATCCTGCTGACATTCAGACTACAGCTGCCACATCAGCTCACCTAGCTCGCCAGCTGTAGATCTTGAAATATGTACCTATATGTACATGTATGTGTGTTTGTGTGTATACTTGTAAATGCATTTGTATATACACGCACACATGAATGTGCACACACACACATATCCTACTGTTCCAATCCTCTGGAGAACCCCCACTAATGCATGCAGCGGTCTACAATCCCCGTTGATCTTACTTTCTCTACATGCCTCTTGTTGTAAATCACATCACCTCAACTCAATGGTCACCACCAGAGTTCTATCTTTTACTTATACTAACGTTTTAGCATCTTTGACCTTCATTGACACTGGTTTTCATCTAAACTATTCTCTGTGGCTAGTTGAAGTAGATTCTTCAAAACGTTGACCTCACTATGACGCCTCCTCGTCACACACACCTTTTTCTTCATCATAAAACTTGCAAAGACTATTGTTTTTAGGATAAAAATGAAAATCCTGAACATGATATGTGAGGCTCTGGATAGTTTTGTGTATATATGTCTTCAAACTGCTTTCATATTTTCCTTTCTTAGAGAGCTTTCTTAGCACTGACCACACTAAATGTTTTATAGTTCCTTGAACATGTTTTCTCATTCAGGGTTCTGGCACATGTTTGGTGATTCAGTTCCTTTTATTATTCATATGCTTTCATCATATATCTGGTATACTAAGGACAGGGTGGCAGAAGTAGTCTGCCAGGGTGTAAGCAAAAAAGGGGTGCGTTGTCTGCAGAGAATCTAAAAACAATAATAAAATCCAGTAAATATTAGTCTGCTTTTTATTGGTACCTTAAATCATCAATTCTAAATGGTGTCTCTTCTGAATAAATCTTTTGTTGGTCTAAATTCTAAACTATTATGTTTCAATATTCATGTACACTTCACATTGTTTAAAATTATGCTTTCATAAGCATTATATTCTGTGTGGAAGTTAATTTGTAGAACTCCTAGTTATATTGTCAGCCCTCAACATGGACTCACTTACACATATTTGTTCAAATATGTTCAAACTGTTATAATTCTATAACAGTTAACAATCATTACAGCTTGCTTCAGGTCTAGATTTATCTCAATCCCTCTCACTCTACATATTTCTGAGCTTAAAGAGTAAGTTTTAAATAAACAGTCATAATGCAGAGTTGTAAGTGAAGGAAATAATTTGAGTTGCTTCAGTTGTACAATCCTTTATGACCACCTGGAGTTTTTATTTCTGTTTAAAAGTTCAAATGGCAAACAGAACAAATGGCAAAGTGTAATATTGTTATTCGGTAAGAACAAATTTTAGTTCACACAAAATATTTTGCTTAATTTGAGTAATATCTTCACAATTCAAATGCATTCTTCCTTATTTTAAAATTAAAGAATAATTAAATTAGTAATTGTTAATCATTATTACATTAAAAGTATTGAAAACAATTTTGTCATATGGAAGAGATGTGTTAAAATGATCCACTCTACATGTAATATACTTAGACATGCCACTACACGAATCATGCTTCTTTTCTTCAGAGCATTGACTTTCAATTTTAGTCTGTATTCATTAGTCTGATTGTATAATTAATCTCTGAATCCCTGACCAAACTGACCCTTCTCTGAGAATAACAGCACCATCTATCTTTTAACTCACCATTGCATTGGCAGAATCTAGCACAATGCTAGCATGAAGTAACTACTTAGTAAATATTTGTTGAATAGACAAATAAATGAACAGGTAATACTTAGATGGGCCAGGATTTAATCCAAGCCTGTCTACCCCCAAAACAGGTCATAATCACAATACCTCACTGACTTCCAGTCTCCTCTTCATTGTCCACCAATAAGTATACATTTATTTGCAGAATATTGATAGCATGAATTTCTTCACTCTTTCTAATCACTCTTCATTTGGAAGACGGTAAAGGTAAGGGAAAGTATGGGGAATGGGGTAGGGAAAGTTTGCCTTAATAAGAAGCTCATTCTTGCAAAACACATTCCTAAATTTAGGGCAGAATACCAATGTATAGCAATTAAATGGAAGTCACTCATTATAATACTTTTTTTAAATTAAGAAAAAATATGAGCTATGCCAGATGTATGCAGACTCAGAATAGAACCCCTCATGTGTAAATAATATACTTTGCTTGATTTTTGAGGCTTGATATAAACAAATTGATGTTGCAAAATGCTTTATTTATTTCTTATGTAGGTTTTTACCTTTGATATATTTGTGAATATCCAACAGAGGGAGGTCTTCAGTAATATGCCTTCCAAAGGTAGATTCTAAAAATAGTAACTCTAAAGGCAAGGAATATTCACATTTTATCTTACAACAAGGAATACTCACATTTTATCTTACAACAAGGAATACTCACATTTTATCTTATAACAAGGAATATTCACATTTTACCTTTCAAATATTTATGAAATACATGGTATTTTCTTTTTTATCCTATTGCCAATTATTGCAAACACACACATGGTAAAGTTATACTACATGTGCTATGTAATGTTCAACTCACGTTCATAATTTTTTTAAAGAAAATTCTGTGGTATTTATTTTGAAGAGAAGAAAAGAGGATTACAAAGGTGATATTGTTCAGCTTCTTGAAATGGCGGGGTGTAAAATCATAAATCGTTAAGCTTAAGAAGCTAAAAGACTTTTCAAAATAGATTAATGGGAAAAATCATCATTATCATAATTAACATTTGTGTAGTTTTTTTATGCCTCACAAAGCACTTTCATATCTCATTTGAACTGTACAACAGTGACTTCAGATAGGGACATCGGTATTTAAACCTCTGTTTCTACCATTTAGGAACCTGAGGTTTCACTGTGGCAACTTTACCAGGGTTCTACAGAAATTCAACAAGCCACAAGTTCAACTCAGATAATTTAGCTCCACACTTAATTTCCATTTTATTTAACAAAACAATGAATACATTTTTAAAAAACTATACATTTCCTGAATTAATCCATTGTCGTTATTTTTAGTAAAATCTTCTCTCTAATTTTAATAGTTTTATAGGGGTATAATTCACATACCATACAATCTAACCGTTGTAAGTGTACAGTTCAATGTTTTCTGTATCTATTACCACAATCAGATTTTGTAGCATTCCTATCACCCCAAAAGTTCCTGTTTTCAGTCAGTTCCCATTCTCAACCTGGTCCCAGACAATCTCAGATCTGCTTTCTGTCTCTATAGGTTTGTCCTTTCTGTAAAGTTCATATAAACTGAATCATACAATGTGTAGTATTTTTGTGTTTGTGTCTGGCTTCTTTCACTTCTCATGTTGCTGAAGTTCATCCATATTTTAGGGTTTATCAGTGGTTTGTTTCTTTTCGTTGCTCGATATTATTCTATTCCAAGTATATATAACACTGTTTTTCCATTCACCAATTGATCGACATTTGGTTTGTTTCCCATTGGGTCTATAAAGAATAATGCTACTATGAACATTTACATACATAGTTTTATATGGACATATATTTTTATTTCTCTTGGGTAAACACCTAAGAGTGGAATTCCTGGGTCATCTGGCAAGTCTATGTTTAACATTTTGCAGAATTGCCAAAATGTTTTTCTGAAGTGGTATGTTATTTTTCATTACCGCTAGTAATGTATGAGTATTCCACTCTCTCCACATCCTTACCAGTACTTGCTATTGTTAGTCTTTTTGAATATAGTCATCCTAGTGGGACTAGGGTTGTATCTCATTGCAGTTTTAATTGGCACTTATCTAATGACTAATGAAGTGAGCATCTTTTTTTATTAATCATTCATTTATCTTCTTTGATAAAATGTCTAGTCAAGCCTTTTGCTCATTTTTAATTGAGTTGTTTATCTTATTATTGAAGTTTATGAGTTATTTGTATCTTTTGGATGTAATTCCTCTATCAGAAATAAAATTTGCAAATATTTTCTCCATTTGTGGGTCATTTTTCACTTTCTTAATGCCATCCTTTAAACAGAAAAAAAATTAAATTTTGCTCAAGTTCAACTATTGCTTTTTAAAAAATTTTTATGGATCATGTTTTTGGTATCATATGTAAGAAATCCTTACCTAATCTATGATCACAAACATTTTCTCTTGTGTTTCCTTCTAAAAACAGTATAGATTTAGCTCTTGCATTTGGGTCTATGATTTATTTTGAGTTAATTTTTGTGTGGAGTTTGAGATGAGTATCAAAAGTGCCATCATTCATTCTTTCTCTCTCTCTCACACACACACACATGCACACACGCACATATACATGCACACACACACACACACACACACACATATGGGCATCCAATTCTCCCAACCCATTTATTGAAAGGACCATCTTTTCCCAACTGAATTGCCTTGGCACTTTTGTCAAAAATCAATTGACCTTAAATGCGAGGGTTTATTTCTGGAGTCTCACTTTGGTTCTAATTGTCTATATGTCTCTTCTCAGGATAATACTACATTGTTTATAGCAAGTTCTTAAATCAATAATGAAAATCCTTCAACTCTGTTGTTCTTTTTCAATTTTTTTGTCTATTCTAGATCCTTTGAATTCATATAAATTTAAAAATTGTACAAAAACATGCCTGCCAGGATTTTGACAGATTGTGTTGAATCTACAGATGAGTTTGAAGGAAAATGACCATCTTAATAATAATGTCTTTAATCCACAAATATGGAATGTCTCTCCATTAATTTATATGTTCTTAATATCTTTCAGCAATATTTTGTAGTCTTCTGTGTACAAGGCTTGCACTTCTTTTGTTCAATTTATTTCTGAGTGTTTTTATCCTATTACGAACATAATTGTTACGTTATTTCACTTTTGGATTGTTCATTGCTAATGCATAGAAATAAAATTAAGTTTTGTATCTTGATTTTATATTATATAATCTTGATAAATTTATTTTCTAGTTCTAGTAGATTCTTAGTCCATTTTCTTTTGCTTGTAACAGAATATCTGAAACTGGGTAATTGATAAGAAATGAAATTTATTTCTTACAGTTCTGGAGGCTGGGAAGTTCAAGGTTGAGGGTGCATATTTGCTGAAAGCCTTCTTGCTAGTGGGGACCTCCTGCAGAGTCCCAAGGCAGTGCAGGGCATCACATGCTAGCTCAGGTCTCTCTCCCTCTCTTGTTTCCCCCGCCCTCCTCGAAACGGAGTCCCACTCTGTCGCCCAGGCTGGAGTGCAGTGGCGCCATCTCAGCTCACTGCAAACTCCACCTCCCTGGTTCACACCATTCTCCTGCCTCAGCCTCCTGAGCAGCTGGGACTACAGGTGCTGCCACCACGCCTGGCTAATTTTTTTTGTAGTTTTACTAGAGATGGGGTTTCACCATGTTAGCCAGGATGTTCTCTGTCTCCTGACCACGTGATCCGCCCACCTCGGCCTCCCAAAGTGCTGGGATTACAGGCATGAGTCACCGCGCCCGGCCTTCTTCCTCTCTTGTAAAGCCACCAGTTCCACATGGTGAAAACTCATTAATCCATTAACCTGATTATTAATTAGTAGATTAATCCATTCATGAGTACAGATCCTTCATGACCCAATCACCTCTTAAAGGCCCCACCGCTCAATACTGCCACATTGGGGATTAAATTTCTACATAAAGGCCGGGCGCAGTGGCTCATGCCTGTAACCCCAGAAAATATTTCAGTGGTGATGAAATCCTTATTTGCTTAGTTTGTTGAATGTTTGTATCTGGAATGGGTGTTTGATTTGTCAAAACTTCTTTCACACTTACTGAAATTATCATATGGCTTTGCCCTTTTGTCTGTTAAGGCTTATCACATTAATGGGATATAGAAAATTAAACCAACATTGTATGTTAAATTTCACTTGATCAATATATAATTCATTTTTGTGGGTAGATTTCGATATATAATTCATTTATGTGGGTAGATTTAGGTTGCTAATATTTTGTGAAAAATTCTTGTGTCTATGTCCACAAGCAATATTGCTTTAAGGTTTTATTTTTATATGATGTATTTGCTTGGTTCCGGTATCAGTGTAATGCCAGCATCATAGAATGAGTTTAGGAGTGTTTTGTCTTCTATTTTCTGAAGGAGTTTATGTAAAAATGGTGAATTGACATAACTCACTAGGGAAACAATGTGATCTTGGGCTTATCTTTATGAGAAGATTTTTAATTCCCAGCTAAATTTATTTTCTTTTTGTAGGTCTATTCAAGTTTTTCTTTTTGAGTCGGTTTTGCTAATGTGTATCTTGCTTGAAGTTTGTCTTTTTCATCTAAGTTGCATAATTTGTTTTAAAGTTTTCCATAATTATATATTTTATATCATATGTAATTATACATAATTATATATAATTTATTATTTCCATGTTTATATCAAATTATGAGCCTTTTAATTATGAGACTGTAGCATTAATAATGATAGGTCTTCTTTCTGTATTGATTTTAGTAATCACTTTCTCCCTTTTGTTCTTGGATAATCCAGTTAAAGATTTATCAGTTTTCTTATTGCTTCCAAAGAAACAACTTTGGTTTCATTAATTTTCTTTATTATTTTTATATTTCTTTAATTTCTAAGCTGATCTTTACAATTTATGTTGTTATGCTTGTTTTGGGGTTTAATTTGTACTTCTTTTTCTAGTTTCTTAAGATGGAGGCTTAGATTACTGATTTGAGACCTTCCTCCTTTTCTAATATAGATGTTTATAGCTATAAATCAGCCTCCACCATTACTTTAGCTTCCTCCTAAGTGTTTTGAGTGTTGTGTTGTTATTTTCATTCAGTTCAAAATATTTTCTAATTTCTTTTTTAAATTTCTTCTTTACCCCATGGGTTATTTTAAAATGTGCTGTTTAATTTCTGCATATTTGGATATCTCCCAATTTTTTTCTGTTGTTGATTTCTCATTTAATTATAATAGAACAACATACTTTGAATGGTTTCAATTCTTTTGAATACCTTTATTTTTTCCTGTGAATTTTAGCTACTCATTAATGTCATTTTCTTTCAGCCTGATGAAATTCCTTTAGTATTTCTTATAATGCAAGTCTGCTAGCAACAAACATCTTAGTCTTTCCTTATTTTAGAATGTCTTTATTTTGCCTTCATTTTTGAAAGATAGTTTTGCTGAATATTGAAGTGTTGGTAGACATTTATTCAGCCATTTCATTACATCATTCTACTGTCTTCTGGCCCCCATTGTTCGTAATAAAAAGTCAGTTATTAATTGTGCTGATGCTTCCTTTTATGTGGTGAATCATTTTTCTCTTCCTGCTTTCAAGATTTTCTCTTTAAGATTTCAACTGTGTGACCATCCTGTTCTAGATGAGGCCCTCTTTGTGCTTGTTCTACTTGTGGGTACTTCAGCTTCCTGGATCTGTTGATCGTTTTCATCAAAATCATAAAGTTTCAGTTATTACTTCTGCAATATTTTCTGCTCCTTTTATGTATTTTTCTTCTGGGACTCATATTACATGTATATTAATACACTTGCTTTATCTCACAGGTCCCTGGAGCTATGTTCATTTCTATTCAGTCTTTTATTCTCTGTTCTTAAGATTGAATATTTTCTGTTGGTCTCTCTTTTGAATCACTGACTCTTCCTTCTTACACCTCTTATTATACATTAAGTCCATGTAGTAAATTTCTCATCTTTGTTATTGTACTTTTAAACAAAAAAATTTCCATCTGGTTGTTTTTAATAGTTGCTTTATCTGTATTCCCCATTTGTTGATTCAATGCTATGTATTTTTCTTCTTTTTTATTTTTATTTTCTTGAGACAGAGTCTCACTCTGTTACCCCAGCTGGAGTGCAGTAGTGCGATCTTGGCTCACTGCAACCTCCGCCTCCCGAGTTCACATCATTCTCCTGTCTCAGCCTCCTGAGTAGCTGGGATTACATGTAGGTGCCCACCACCACGCCTAGCTAATTTCTGTTTCTTTAAATACTGTTTTATTCCTTGAACATGTTTATAATGACTACTTTTTTTTCCTGAATAGAATTCATATTTTCTTGTTTCTTTGCCTATCCCTAATTGTATGTTGACAAATTCACATTTTAGATAATATATTGTGGCAGCTCTGGATTGAATTTTTTTTCCTGAGAGCTATTACTGTTTTTATTATTTTTCGTTGTTTATTTGGTTTGTTTATAAGTATTTTTCCTGGATTTAATTTGCAGAATCTATCTCTATTGTAGTATGAAGCTGCTGTCATGCCTGATGATGTCATCTGCTGATGGATACACATATGGGTTGAGAAACATATGCAAAATTCAAGCAGTTTTCAATTCTGTCCTAACTTTTACTTTCCTGTGGGCCCTTGCAGGTCACCCCTGCATATGCACAGCCTTCCAGGCAGTCAATGATGGATGGAAAGTCTGGGCCCTCTCAGGTCTCCTCTGCCTTCGAATGACCTTGCAGTCAGCTAGGGATATGTAGAGTTTAGCAAGCCCTTCCATGGTGCTCTCATTTTTCGGATCTCCCTGTTAAATGTCTGGATAGTCATATAGTCTGCCAAAAAGACCACAACTTAGGCTAGGAGAGCTGCTGTTGGGAGAGCTCCCCAACATAATAGAATTGTCTTAGTGACAAGCAGAGGAAGGTGGAAGGGAGCAGAGACAAATGGGAGGAACCCCAGGCATTAGGCCACAGATTCCCACTATTACTGGAATTTCAGCACTTTTTACAAATAAATGCTTTGCAAGTGGTTATGCTTTACATTTTTGTATAGGATGATGTCTTAATTTTTAAATATTTCTTACAATGTAGTACGTCAGTGTATCATGGCATTATCTCATTTACTTATTTGATCACCTCTTGAGGTAGACAATTTATTTCTATTTTACAGATGAAAAAACTGAACTATATCAAGACAAAGTAACTTCCCCAAAGTTACACTGATGAAAAATGACAAAGTCAGAATCTATCTACAGTGCACTCTCTTCTTAAGTCACTCAAACTAATTGTGAAAGAATTTGGAACAAGGTAGAGTTAATTTGCTCAAACAAGGGCTTAAAAAAACAGTGCTTAGTTCCTTGCTATCAAAGTTTTGAACTTCTATAAACCATGACTATAAGGAGAAAAAAAGATGTTTGTTTTAATGGCACTTGAAAGGATAAAATCATCATCTAGTCAGGAAAATTTCCAAACTCAGGGCATAGCTCCTTACAAATATTTAATTCATTATGTTTGTGTTGCATTCATTGCATTCAAGAAATGTTTGCCATGTGTCTCTCTGAGCTTTGGACATATAGATTTATCTACACATATGGAAATGAAATGTAAACCTAAACTATGCTCACTTAAGACTAAACTTGGAAAACTTAAGACTTTGGCATTCCAAATGAAGCTGGTCTATGGTGATATTTATTTTTGCGTTTGGTAATGTGTAGTATAAGTTAGCAACACACACTTGATTTGTTTCCTTAGGATCATTGTGAATAAACTCTTTGGATTGGGAAATATCCTGTGTCAAGACAAATTATTCCAAGCTAGCCTACGATGGAAGAAGGGTAGGCTAATTCTTTTTTTGTGTGATGGAGCCTCGCTCTGTCTCTCAGGCTGGAATGCAGTGACATGATTCCAGCTCACTGCAACCTCTGCCTCCCTGGTTCAAGTGATTCTCCTGACTCAGCCTCTTGAGTAGTTGGGATTACAGGCACTCGCCACTATGCCCAGCTAATTTTTGTATTTTTAGTAGAGACGGGGTTTCACCATGTTGGCCAGGCTGGTCTTGAATGCCTGACGTCAGATGATCTGCCCGCCTCAACCTCCCAATGTACTGGGATTACATATGTGAGCTATGGCGTCCAGCTGGCTAATTCTTTATCCTCTGATGTGTGCTTACAGTCCTCATCTTTTTTGCACATTCAAAGGAAATGCAGTGCATCTGGAGGGCCATAATGTACACAGAAAGAAAATAGCGCTTCCGAGGGCAACCACTGAGAGCCCACGGGAGGAAGGCCAAGGGAAAGGCCAAGTTTATACATATCAATGAAAACAGGAACAGAAATGCAAACTATGGCCAAATTAAAATCATCACAGAATGCTTTACTTTGGAAGTGCTTGATTTTTCTGAAACATAAACATTGGATTGATTTGCATGTTATATAAGCCCTTCAGCTTCATCTTGACTTTTAGCCACCCAATCAGAGATGACTGGTGAGAATGACCTTAAAGGTAGACAATGTTCTGTTTCATTTTTGTATACTCATAATTCTAATAATTTGTGTCATTTAAATCTTGAAGAGTTTTTCTTCTAACTCTGGCCTTATTTTCTTACAGTCTTGCCAAGTTTCAAGTTTGCATCTTCAGCCAATTTTAATGTGTATGCAAACCAAAAATGTCCAAACATGCTCATTTCAGTGGAAAAATGTGTGTGTGTTTATATATCAGAAATATGAAATTTACTTGAGTTGATTTTTACCTCAATTATATGAAAACACGCATTATGAGTGTACAATCAAATATAAGATATTCCCAAGTACATTTGTTATTTTAGAAAAATATCTACAGACCACAGTAATATATGATTATATGTTTTGCAAATAATATTTAACATAACCAACTAAATGTAATGTGTAACTTTTTTTTTTTTTTTAAAGACAGAGTCTCACTCTGCCACCCAAGCTGGAGTGCAGTGGTGTGATCTCAGCTCACTGCAACTTTTGCCTCCCTGGTTCAAGCGATTCTCATGCCTCAGCCTCCTCGGTAGCTGGGACTACAGGTGTGCGCCACCATAGCTGGCTAATTTTTGTGTGTTTAGTAGAGACAGGGTTTTACCATTTTGGCCAGGCTGGTCTTGAACTCCTGACCTTAGGTGATCTGCCCACCTCTGCCTCTTAAAATGCTTGAATTAAAGGCATGAGCCACTGCGTCTGACCTAATGTGTGACTTTTGATTGGATCCAAGATTGAGAAATAAGCAGCTATACAATTTTTATAGGAAATCTGAATATGGATATATATTACATAATAGCATCATATCAATCTTAAATTTACTGAGTTCTAAAACTTTTTTGTGGTTATAGGAAAGCATGTCCTAGTTCTTAGGAAATAAATGCTAACTTACTTAAAAAAGTGCCATGATGACTAAAACTAACTCACAAATGTTTTAGGAAAGAAAGAAAATAAACAGCAATAAACCACTTGTTGCAAACTATTCACAATTCATGAACAGAATATCAGTGTTCACTATAGCATTATTGCAACTTTTTTGTAAATTTGAAATTTTTCAGAACAAAAAGTTGAGGAAAAAATAAATAATCGAATCATAATATATTCCACACATAAGTGAACACGTTTAGACTTCTTGCTTTACAAATCTACTACTACACAGTGCCTTGAGCCATTTTTTAAAATCAATTGGAGGGATATAAATATGTAAATATGTGGAACATAAAACAAGATTTAAGTCAACCATTATTACCATAAACTTTATGCAATTCACTTGTAGGATATTGCTTTACAGAGTAGTCTTTTAAATAGTAATCAAATTTCCCAGAATTTTTTAAAGGTAGAGAATCAGAACAGTTTGTTAGTTGTACTGATAATGATACTAAAGCCCACAGAAGATAATTACTTACTATAATTCATTAATATGTAGCATTGAAATCTTTTTTATCTGTTTTTATTTTAAGGAGGTTTACAAAATAGTTTGGGGATACTTCACGTCAAAATCGTTACTTACAGTGCAACAACATTCATCTTTGTTGTTGAAAATTTTTGTCAAACCTACTGATTTGAAGCCTTTGAAAGTGATTGATTTAATCCGAATGCATACCTCCTCTAGGAGGATGTACAACCTGGGAAAATAAACATTAGCATGAATGGTAATACTTTAAAGAAAGGATAATAATGCTAATGGATGACTAAAAGTTGGTTTCACACTTTTTCTACCCGTCATGGACCTTTTCTTTGAACATGTTCCCGAGTCAGTCAGTTGCCTAGTATAAAAGAATGTGGCTAGGTTGGAAAACTAACTGTCGAGTACTATGCTCAGTACCTGGGAGATGAAATGATTTATATCCCAAACCTCGGCATCATGCAGTATACTCAAGTAACAAACATCCACATGTACCCCTGAATCTAAAATAAAATTTGAAAAAAAAAAAAAGAATCAGATAGATCCCTAAACCACTTATTTATTACGTGTCCTTACGCAAGCTTCACAACAGATTTGGATTCCTAAACATGGTGAGATTTTCACTATTTGATGTATCATGATTCAAGATAATTTGAACAAGATAAGATTTTTATCTTCATTCTAAATTCATTTTCCTTACTTCCCAAACACTTGTGAAGCCTTCACTAAACAACAAAATCAAACAATAAAGCACCTAAGCCCTTCATTACTACTATTAACCTTCTGAAAAATCTTAACAGAAATAGAAATTATACTTACCTTCGAATGATAATTTTGAAGACTTAAATTGTAAAGATTTCAAATGGCATTTTGAAAATTCAAATAGATTTTTTAACCACCGTATACCATGTGTTGGACAGATTTGCCAAGCCTTATTTTTCTTTTTTCTACAAGCTTATGATCTATGGTGCTGTTTCTTAAACTTTAAAGTACATACAGATCATCAAACATCTTGTGAAAAATGCGGATTCCCGGCTGGGCATGGTGGCTCACGCCTGTAATCCCAGCACTTTGGGAGGCTGAGGGAGGTGAATCACTTGAGATCAGGAATTCAAGACCAGCCTGGCCAACATGGTGAAACACTGTCTGTACTAAAAATACAAAAAATTAGCCACGTATGGTGGCACATGCCTGTAGTCCCAGCTAATTGGCAGGCTGAGGCAAGAGAATCACTTGAACCCGGGAGACAGAGGTTACAGTTAGCCAAGATCATGCCTCTGCACTGCAGCCTGGGCAACAGAGTAAGACTCAGTCTCAAAAATAAAAAAAAAAAGAAAGAAAGAAAAAAGAAAAGAAAAAATGCCAATTCCAGTTGAATAAATCTGGGTCAGGTCATGAGGTGTGCATTGCTAACCATCTCTTAGGTCACAGTGATGTTGCTGGTCTACCAACAACACTTTGAATGGCAATGGTTTCTGTCACATGACAGTGTCATAAACACACATATACCTAGAAACTCTGGTGGAAGCCTAAATGAGATTAATATTAATAATATGTCAATATGTGCATAGTATATGATAATATAATAATAGATTCTTGAATTAAATAACTGAATGGAGATTATGCATATGGTATAGCTGTGTGTGTATGTGCGATTGTGTAGAAAACGGCTGGATGGAACACTAGATCTGAATCCCTTATTTTTCAAGTAAGAAAATTAAGATTCAGAGAATTTCATAGACTTATCCAGAATTGTTGACACAAAGCCAGAGAGCTGGTACGTGTTCCTATGCTTGTGTCTGGAATTTCAGAGAAGGATTTCATAATCTTGTATGTATGAAAATCATTAGTATGACTATTTTTGTAGAGAACAAAGGGAAATTATAAAGTCATACCAAGGACAGCAGTGAGATCTAACAAGAGAATATGCTGATCTGAAACAATGAATAATATGATGCAATTACACTCATTTCAAGTAATTTATTTTCTGATTTAAGATACACTAGCATGGCTTGTTAATTGGGAGTAGCCAGAGAAAGAAGGGAAACAGCTAAGTGCTGGCAATCAGGAGACCTACGTTCCAGCCTCTGCTCTGTCGCCACTTTACTGCTGAGAGCTTGGATAAGTTACTTAAGCTTCATGAAGCATTTTGCATTTGTTTTTCATCTGTGAAATGGAGATAAGAAGTGTTGCCCTACTTATCGCATACTGCTGTTGTGAGGCAATAGATGTAAACAAATGTGCAAAATTAACAGTGCTCTACAAATGTATTATTTTTACCATTATCATTAATATTTATGACTAGTCATTCATATTGATGAATAGTTCACTGTCATCATTGAGGAAAGGGAATTTTGCCATCGGCTTGTTTCTTTCTCTTCTGGAACTTTTCCCAGGCAGTTTAGGTGGCTTTCTGGGCTCAGACTCTTACCCATTAGAAACAATCAGAGTACAGAAATGTTAGATTCATGTCGTGGTATACACTGCAGGATATGTGCAGAGCTGTTGAGCTCCAATGAACCCATGAAGCTCACTGAAAACTCTTTGGCTTCTCCTTTTCCTGTTCCTTATGTTTTGCCCTTTCTTAGTAACTGTTCAAATGCCTTCCTTGCATGTGTCCTGATACTGTCCTTTACCTCCTTTTTTCTATATCCCTTTTTCCAATATGATAAAGCCCACTGATATCAATGCTATCATCACGTACTTACTTGTACTTAGGTCAGAAGACATTTTTTACTTTTGAAAAATGAAAATTAAAGTTGCATGGAATTCTATAAAGCGGTCATTTTTGGCTTTCAAAACCAAAAATGTTATATCAATATGGATACTAAAAAGCATTGCTGAAACATTATGCTAAACCAAGCATTTGTTTTACAACTGCAATCCTATTCAATGATAAATTCTTTGGGACCATTTCCCCCAACATTTAATGTGTATTCAGTGCTAACTTGGTTTATTGGCTACAAATATAACTGTCTTTCTCAACATTTTGAAGATTCTACAGAAAGACCTTATGTCACTCATACTGCTATGCTATCATTACCACAGCATCATGACCATCCCCAACCTACTTAAATATAGCAATACAATCCAAAAGGAAAATTGGTGGAGCACCACCATGTAGGGTCAAATTCTGGGCAAACAGTGTCCTGATCCAAGGACTGATTATTTTAAAATTAATAGTAGTGTAATTGTGAAAATGAACAGTTTGGACCACTCACTGCGTTTACAATGCAAAATTTGGGTTTGCTCTTCATTGTTTATGATTGTGCTATTTGATTACACTGTTTTTAGATGAGCAATTAAAACTCTCGAAAACTCTAGCAAAATCCAAAACATTCTTTTGCCATCATGTTTGTTAAATGTCAGTATCTTCATTCTTGTGCACAAATATTTTAATGGTATGATAACTTGTTGCCTCCTTTAAAAATACATTTTGATACATTAAAAGAGATATTTGTATTACCTTCTAATGGTGCTTTTTCACCAAGGTAATACTTTTGAACCTAATTATTTTATGAAATATCATTTTAACCAATTATTTATATACTAATGTCACATAAGTCTGCTCACTGCCTTAGAAATGACCAACAGTCATTGAATAAAATAGTCCATTACTCAGCTTGACAATGCAGTTTTGATACACATCTACATTGACCAAAGATTTCAGTAAAAAATTTAAGAAAGAAAAATGCGTTCAAAAAGAAGATGTGTTCAAGCATGTCTGGAATAATTTGGATTTGTTTTTCCACAAAGATTCATGTTTCCAAATCGTTTATTTGCTCCCATTCTAAACACTTTAACAAATACTTGTTGCTCTTTAAATGTCTAGATTTTAACAGGATGAACTTCTCTCATTTTACTCTCAAAGGCAACATGCCGACTGCCAAGCACTCACCCACAAGGATACCTAAAACATGCATATACTAGCATCTGGGCGAAATTTAGCAATCCCCATTGTGACACATTGCAAATGCAAGTGAAAGGAGAAACGTTCACTTTTGTGGGTTCCAGGCAACTACTCCAGTCTAAACACAGGCTGTTTCCTTTAAAACCACCCTCAACAACCTTCCCACAACTGCTCCTTGCCATGAAACAGCTACCACTTGCAGGATGGGGGGAGCAAAAATGGAAACAATCTGTTTAGCAGCACTTTTCCAGCAAATTTCTGCTTTGAGACCTTAATGACACCATCCAAGTATCACCTGCAGTTGCTGTTTATGCCTACTCAGAGGTGGGAGATGTGCCGATCTCTGTTTGAACAACAAAAATGCAGAAACACAATCCCAGCCCTTGAATTGTGTAACTGCTTGAATTAATGTTTGAGAACACAGTCGATTTTAAAAATACGGAAACACAGAGTCCATTATGTTCAACTCACTTTTGCTAAAGAGAGCATGCTACCTTTAGTTTTAAAGTGTTGCAAGGAAAGGAGAAATGCCACTTGGGGGACCCAGGTTCAGAAATGATAATTATGGTGCTCTTGGATTAGACCTCTTTGAAGCGAATGCGAGATGGCTTTATAAACCCTGCCCAGCAGATAAACAATCTTTTTTATCTTGCCTGGTTCTCCATTAGCTCTGCAGCTCTCTTAAAGAGAGAAAAAAATTATCTGATACAGGAATTTATGAAGGGAGACATTTGATAGGTGGATCACTGATGCAGATAATCCAAAATGACAAATTTTCATGAAGTCACTTTTATTAAAATACTCCTCTTGTATTCCATTATTGCCTATTCACCTTCCTAGTTATATTTTTGCTTTTGTCAGTGAGATGATTAGAACATGAAAATAGTTTTTTATATATAAAACAAATATATCTTGTTAAAAAATAAAATCTACCACTTTATTTCCCCTACTTAATATGACCTTTCACAGATGACTTGTCTGTCTGATATGCATGGTTTTCCAAATTCTGTCTCATCATACCAGTGTTAGCAATAATTGAACAATATTTATCATAAGTGGGGGAAAAAAATTAAGCTGTTTCCTGAGGTTTGAAAAAAATTGCATTGAGATCTTATTCATGCCAAGTCTTATGGATTAGATACTCAATTAAAGTAGTTGATATAGAAAATATAAAATCTCACTCAACCTCTGTATTTTAATTTAGTTTTTGAATGCCATTTTATATCTGTAAAATGTAATGTAATACTTTTATTAACTCATTATTTATTGTTTTGTAGTTATTCAACTCAATCCATATAAAATGTAAATCTGGATTGCCATCTACATTGTATAAATAATCACCAAGAGTAGAACCAGAGAACAGTCAGGCTACCTGAGATGGGGTCAGTTTGTACTTAGGTTTTCCTCCGCCACCACCACCAAACTTTCAGTTTTCTTCTCCTTCCCCTCTATCCCCAACTCTTTGCTTCCAAGTACCAGAGATTCCTGGGGCTCTCAGATAGTTATTTTAAAAGAAAAAAAAAAAAAGCTCCTTTTCTCTTAGAGTTGATAATGCCACTGAGAGGCACACATCCTTATATAAAAGAGAATATGAGTAAAAATCTATAATATCCTACAAATCATGCATAAAAGTTGAGGAATGAGAAGTAAGACTGACAAGGGACAAGGAGGGGAAACTTTCAGGAAAGAGTGTGTCTAGGGCAGAGAAGTGAGAAATGGAAATGAATTAATAGGGAAGAGTGGAAGAAGGTTAATGGTGACCATATTTCAGCTAATGAATCAGAGACAATGTGTCATGAATGTTGATGCAAATCTTTAATTTATGTAGCATCTTACAGTTTACAAAGTACTCTTGCCATATTATCTCATTTGCTTTTCACTAAGGTTCCATGATATAGGCAGATGGGGTGTTACTAATCCTCACTCTGTAAATAAAGGATTGGAGTGCCAGAGAAGTGTGGTGCCAATCCTAAAAGTTCACACAGTGTGAAAGTGACAGGGAATCAAATATTTATCCAACTCAGCATTCTTTCCAGCAATGTGCACCCCCATGTCTCAGGATGCCAACATCTTTACCAGATTCCCAGAGAAGTCTCTTTAGTTCTCGCCAGGTCTTTCCATCAGGGCCCCCTGAAAGCATGGTTCAGGATGATACCGAGTCCTGGGTTCCCCTGGAGGGATGTCCCACAAAAAAAACCTTGTCTTGGTTGCTTTACTGGTGCAGACAGCTCATGGCTAAGGCCCTCTTTGGGGATATCAAAACTCTCTAGGTCCAGGTTCAAAATCTTCCATACATTCTCTGTGTCTGCTTTTAGACAGACACCATCAGTATATAATAGCTTACCTCAAAGCTTCACTTACTGTATCAACCCTCAGAAGCACTTTCTGATCCCTTCAACCTGTACATCTGTCTTCTTATCTAAATCCTGGCCCAGCTCAATCCATACCTTCCTGACCATGCTACCAAAAAAACATCTCTTTTGTAAACTTCTCTTATGCTTATTGTCTTTTCACTCAGTTAGCTATGAGTCAGTCTGCATGCACCTTGAGATGAGTGTCTACGACTTATGCTCATTTGATATTCCCTTCAGCAGGGAACCCACAGGCATTTAATAAATATTCCTTGATTGATAGATTTTGGCCTCTGTCTCTACCTCAACAAAATGAAATATTATGGCTATATTGTATAAGAGTTTCATAATAAAAATGATCATCACCAAATATAATTTATCCTGATTATTTCACAGTAGTGTAGATATATTAAAGTTTCTCCTGTCAAAAGCCTTTCTTTTAATTTGTTTTTATCACTTTAGAAAGAGGCATTCATTCACTTCGGTTACCTGCATAAAATTAGAGCTAATCTACCATTCTCTTTCTTGATCTCAAAGCAGCCATAGGTACGCTTTTATTTTTACCAATTTGATTGTAATTATCAACTTTGGGATTCATTTCTGATGAAAAAGTACCTGAATCTGTAATACTAACTCCAAAGTAACTAAAGGGAATGTTTTATGTGCCTGTGGGAAGCTTTAGCACTGTATTGCACTCATCTATAATATTTCTGGGAGTTACATATATGCAGGCCAATTGAATCATGAAATTAAACCTGAAACTATTCAAGTCACACAGACTATGGCATGATATTATCTCAGAGTCACCTACTCCTCTTCATTAATCTATTGATAAAGTAAACCATTTTATTATCTTCTGCCCCAGTATTTGTTTGTGGCAATAACTAGTTCCAAAATTTTTACTAAAATTAGATGTTAGGTTGTGATTCTCTATAATGAAATTTCATTCATCAGTGAGCCAGTGTTGACTTTTGTGTTCTATATGCTATTTTATGCTATTTTAAGCTTGGGTAGAATTTCTGCCATCTATATTAGTTTCAGCAAATGAACAAACCACAAGTCTGTCC
This sequence comes from Piliocolobus tephrosceles, assembly GCF_002776525.5. Lineage (NCBI taxonomy): Eukaryota > Metazoa > Chordata > Mammalia > Primates > Cercopithecidae > Piliocolobus > Piliocolobus tephrosceles. The sequence goes on from NC_045447.1 coordinate 73,399,105, forward strand.
TGTTCTACTGTATTATTTTAAGCTTAATGTTATTAGAAGCTATTGTGCTTGGAGACAATGGAAATCATGTCCACAACCAATTCTGAAGGCAATAGGAAATTGAGAAAGTAGTTCAATAAACAGATGCTTCCTCTGCCTTTTTAAAGAAAATTATATTTATGTGAGCAGGCTTTCTCCATATAATATAGTCTGCATGTTTAAAAGGCAATCATTTCCCCCAGTTTATTCATTTAAATGAAATCACTACTGCCCACAGAAGTATTCCCTTGTCTTGCCCCATGTCAACACTCTGATGTGTGGAGTTGGACTGAAACAAGATAGGAAATGAAATTCCACAAGTGTGTCAGCTTTAAAAGAGCAACTGGAGTTTTAAATAGCTCTCGGGATTTTTAAAGGATTTTTACAAGAGCAAACTACGGGGGCAGCAAATATTAACAGGCTCATAGGAGTGTGCAGAACCTTGGAATTAGCAAGTGCTAGTCGGCTCAACTTCTCTCTGAAGAGAAATGCCCGACTTTAATGTGAAATGTGTAGTGTTTTCATTGTTTTAGCTTTATGATATATAAGAGTTAAATCTAGAAGGCTTTTCCTACCTGTCTTTATACAGTAAACTAAAGTCTGGAGGAGCGTCTCACATTTCAGCAGCACTCATTGTCTTCCTCAAATTCTGCAATCAAGTGTGATGTGCTGAAGTGACATGGATTAAAAACTTGGGATTATCTGAGCATTAAAGTGAATGCAGGGCACAGGAATTGCACACATATCGAGGAGAGGAGAAAGCATGCTGCAAAGGACATTTTATTCTCCATTTTATTTATTCATAGTGAGTGGAAGTCTGTTGGACTCTCCTGAAAAATCTTCCACACTGTTTGAAGGTTCTATTATCTAAGAGAGAGTTTCCAACTCTTTGGTATATTTAAAATCAAGCTCACTATCACTGAATTTCTAAAGTAAAACTCTCAGTCTCTTTTTCAAAAGGACAGAGACGGTGGGAACATATTATCCATTAATAGTGTTGAACTTGACTTAAGTTTTTATTTTGGCAACCAAAAAGATAGAGAATGCCAGACCCTCTTGGAAGGACTTTGATCTCATCCTGGTGTATCTTTACAAAATAGTTGCATAGAAGCTTTGGGGAAAGTCTGAAAAGCAGAAAAGGAAACATGGTCATTATTTCACCTAGCTCAAACCCCCATGTTTAAAAATATCAACAGCTGCTAGAAGGGTTGCAAAGTTCTTTAATTGGTGATTAATATAGTTACTAACATAGAGTAAGAGTACTGCACAAGGCTTAAAGGCAGAAGTTGAATCAGTTTCCAAAGTTAAAAGTGAAAATATAAAACTTGTGACAATATATATGCAAAAGACAGCACTGCATTGGAGTGAGAAATGAGGAGACTTGATTCCTATTTTGGTTTTGCCACAAGCAGATCTCTTTTGCTCTCTGGGCTCCAAATTGTTTCTTGTCTCTCTCTGTTGATTGGTGCCATCTACTATTTAGAATTCCTAATTTAACTTGGTTGCTGTGTTCCTTTTTTTGTGACGAAATATAAATTAACAACAAGGGCATATCATAAGAACAACCATGAGCCCATCAACCAAGACTAAATAAATGTTAATATGCCATTTTACCCCAAAACGACTTTCCTTTTTCAAATGGCATTTTTACACATTTTGTTGCAATATAGCATATGTTCAGATTACTAAATATTTCCTAACTGTACAGTTTAAGGACTTTTCATAAGCTGAAAACACCTGTGCAACCAAAAATTAGACAAAAATAATAGGATATCACAAGCATCATGTATGACCACATCTATACCCACTTACAGTTTCTAAGTACCCCGCAACCCCCACATTCTGACTCCTATCAGGATATACGGACTTTTGTTTATATATAAATCATGTAAATCGTGCAATATATACTTGTTGGTGTCTGGTTTTGTTTGCCTAACCTTATGTTTGCAAGGTTTATCCATGCAGTTGCATACAGTTGTAGATTTTTTTTTTTTTTTTTTTTTGAGAAGGAGTTTTGCTCTTGTTGCCCAAGCTGGAGTGCAATGGAGTGATTTTGGCTCACTGCAACCTCTGCCTCCCAGATTCAAGCAATAATCCTGCCTCAGTCTCCTGAGTAGCTGGGATTACAGGCACATATTACCATGCCTGTTTAATTTTTGTATTTTTAGTAGAAACAGGGTTTTACCATATTAGCCAGACTGGTCTCAAACTCCTGACCTCAGGTGATCCACCTGCCTCGGCCTCCCAAAGTGCTGGGATTACAGGCATGGGCCACTGCGCCTGGCCTAGATTGGTTATTCTTGTTGCTGCTTGCTATTCCATTGTGTGCATATCTTCAGATATGTTTTACAAAATGCAGTGTCAGAGATACAATACGTTTGAGCTGTATATCTTTTCTTGTCCACTTTTTTTTTACTTCTACATATGAAGATGTATTCATTAATGACATATAAAATTGCTCTGTGGGATTTGAATTTTTCTTAAATAGTTCCTTACCTTTCATACCATTCTACAACGTGCTTTTCTTCCCTCAACATTGTGTCATAAATGTGTTTCCACTTTGATAGATGCATACCTAGTCCATTTTAACTTCTGAAGAGTGGCCCAATTAATATACCACATTTTCAAATGTGTATCTTATTGATGGCCACTTAGGTTATATCTTCCTTGTGCACATGCATAAGAGGTCCCCCACTGCATACCTGGAAGTATGATTGCATCTTTAGCACATTGTGCTAAAGTGCTCTCAAAGCAGGTTTAGCAAAAAGCCATGGGAGCTCTCAGTGCTCCACACACTTGCCAACACTTGGAATTGTCAGATTGCCATTTGTTTGCTTGTGGATTGTTGGGTTTTGTCAATTTTCTGAGAGTGAAGTTGTGTTTCTCTGATTACTGGAAATGTTGAGCATCATGGTCCTTTCTTGGTCACTTCGCTTTCTGTTTCTCAACAAGCCTTTTGTTTTCCACACTCAGCTCCCTTCTCTACTCTCCATTCAGATTTTGCAGGTGGCAACACAGATTTTTATCTCTTTCTGTCTCCTGATAATGAAAGGAGGCTGCTGCCCAATCCAATGCTAATCCATTAAATGATAATTTGTTCACATCTTTTCTTTATTATCTCCAGGAATGTGCTACTGCTTTAACCTCTCTTGTCCCATCAGCTTTTTTTCTCTCTTGGTCCTTTTCTATTTGCAAAACAAAACAAAATCCTTCAAGTGTCTTCTATCCTGTATATTTTTTTCCTTTATTCAGCGTCCTAATGAAATGTCTAAACTGCTCATCTCTTAGCCAGCATCAAACTTCTTAGAGAACTTAGTTTTTGTTCTCATATCCTCATGTCTCACTATAGTTGGATTCAACTATTCCACTGGCATGGACATCAAGATTATCAATGACATCCTAATTTCATAACTCACTTTATTGTCTTCATCTTATTTCACTTCCATAGACTTCCAGCATATACTCTCACCCTCCCTTCCTTCAGTGAATTATCTGTGTGCTTTTATTTCTCTGGGTCTTTGCATGTCCACTACTCGGTAAAATCTTCCCTCCTCTCAACCTTGGAACTAGTGGTTCTTTCTTCTGAGCTTCCATAGAACTTTGTCTCTATATATACATATATATTTTCAACTTTGTGTTATTATTATATTTATCCATAATAAGAGAGATTCTAAAGGATTTATATTTCTGCATCCCCAGTGCTTATCACGGATTCTTGGAAAATGTTTGTGGCATGAATAAATAAATTGGGCAAGGATTTCTGTGGAGTCCCTTCCAGTTCTAACATAGTGGTTCAGAGTCTGTGATGATGAAGAAAGGTTCTCTTTCCTCCTGCACTGACTCCCCTTATCCATCTGCACAAATGGCCTACTCCCTGCTAGAGAAGTCATGTGCCAGAATCCAAGGAGTTCTACACTGGTCTGAACAAAATTTCTGTCACAAGCTGAGGAAAAGCAGTGTGGATGGAGTAGTTACTCATACTGAACTCTCCCATGCTCTTAGGGCTGGGGTCAGCAGAGGATCAGATGAAGCCCAGAGTGGAATTCTGTTTCTTTCCTTTCATCTCCCAAACCTCAAACACAGAGAAAAGAAAAGCAGGAAGTGAGAGAGTAGAAAGGAGAGAGTATGTGAATGAAGAAGAAGAAAACAAGTGTTCACAAGGGGATGTTAAGACGGGGGAGATAATCACAAGGATTTTTAGCCCACTCAGAAGAGCAGAGATAAAATTAAGTCTTATACAAGAGACATAGGCTTTTATTTAGATCACCTAAATCTGCCCAACTCCACGACTGCTGGGATTCCCAAGGTGGTTTTAAGCTGTTACAGAATGACTTTATTTTGCTTCAAGTGGTTCCTAGAACTCTGCGGCAATTCCTAATAAATGTTTTCGATGAATTTACTCATGGCAAAGGGCACCATTAACATATTACTTGGCCCAATTTTGCCATGTCAGGTGTATGAGTACATCCTGCCTCCACCGCTGTGTCCATTGCAGGAAGAAGAATTCAGGCCATTGAGAATTCAGGACATTGTGTGGCTTTCCTAGTAAGAAGAAATTGCTGTTTTTCAGAATTATCAGTTTCAAATTTTGTATCGAATTGTGCACTGCTAACTTGTGCATATACCAAACAGCTCTTTAATATATTAGCATTGTTTTTTAAAGATCACTCTTTTCCATGTATGTTAAAGAATGCTTACTTTAAAAAAAAAAAAATTAGGTTGGCCGGGCGCAGTGCCTCACGCCTGTAATCCCAGCACTTTGGGAGGCCTAGGCGGGCAGATCATGAGGTCAGGAGATCGAGACCATCCTGGCTAACACGGTGAAACCCCGTCCCTACTAAAAATACAAAATATAGCCAGGCGTGGTGGCGGGTGCCTGTAGTCCCAGCTACTCGGGAGGCTGAGGCAGGAGAATGGCGTGAACATGGGAGGCAGAGTTTGCAGTGAGCCAAGATCTCACCACTGCACTGCAGCCTAGGAGACAGAGCAAGACTCTGTCTCAAAAAAAAAAAAAAAAAAAAAAAAAAAGATTGATTCAAAGCACAGAGGTTCTGAGAGAGGTGTATGCATCCCATCTGTTCAAATACAGGGGTGCTAATTGATTTCCCAAAGAACTTGATCCTTATTTTTAAAGTGATGCAATTCACTTCAAAAACCCCATGACTTATTTACACTTTGAAATGATAAAGCTCACCTCATCCGTAATCCTAAAAGGCAGGCTGAACCTGGTCTATGACTGAAAAGGCCTCTTTTGCACATTTCCTCTTTGAGACAGGCAGCTGCTAAACATGGCCTTCTCATGCCCTCATTTTAGCCTGCTTTCACGGTGAAATAACAAATGAAAATAGGCAATTATAATAGCACCTTGCTTCCTAGATCCCAATGCTTCTGGAAAAATGGCTGCACTGTATAAATAGCAGATAGATTAGATTATCTGCTTGCCTACAGTGGTATGGAAGACGAGACTCCCTTAAAGGAGAGAAAAGTAAAATATAGCACAAAATAGGGAGAAAATTTGTCCTAGGAATGGAGATATTTAAGGGAATCTGAAAATAGCTGTCTAATAAGTACATTAAAATAAAGATATTTCTGTGCAAAGGTCCAGGCTACCTTTTGTTTAACATACACTTTTTCTAACCACATTGATTCAGCCCTGACCCAAAAAATGAAGTCTAGCTTGTGACTGGCTCTGTGTCACTTGTGAGTCTTCAGGTGGAGACAAGGGAAGCACTATGAATTTATGAAAGCTGACAAGATTCTTGCCTGAGGCCAATAGCTTCTTAGACTTGTATACATCCAGCTAGAAATGTGAGATGGAAAACAGTAGTGTCTCTTACTTTCTAGCATATTAAGCTGGAAAAGAAAGCGTTTCCTGATGTATCTAGGTAATGTTACCCTTCTGTATTTTTCATTCACAATCCATTTAATTTGAATTGCTACGCAAGTCTTTTATTGTAGCCCTTGATAAAGGGCATACATGCTAAGTTAGATATTTATATATTTTTGATGAGAATATTCTCTGAGATATATTTATTTTGATCATATATCCAATTCAAATATGGACACTGTGAAAAGGGAACACTTTTACACTACTGGAGGGAATGTAAACTAGTACAACCACTATGGAAAACAGTGTGGCGATTCCTTCAATAACTGAAAGCAGAATTACCATTTGATCCAGCAATCCCACTGCTGGGTATCTATCCAGAAGAAAAGGAGTCATTATATGAAAGAAACACTTGCACATGCATGTTTATAGCAGCACGATTTGCAAATGCAAAAATATGGAACCAACCTAAATGCCTATCAGCCAACAAGTGGATAAAGAAACTGTGGTATATATACACCATGGAATATTACTCAGCCATAAAACAAATGAAAGAGTGACATTCACAGCAACCTGAATTGAGTTAGAGACCATTATTCTAAGTGAAGTAACTCAGGAATGGGAAACCAAATATCTTATATTCTCACTCATAAGTGGGAGCTAGGCTATGAGGATGCAAAGGCATAAGAATGATACAATGAACTTTGGGGACTTGGGGGAAGGGTGGGTGGTGGATAAGGGATAAAGGACTACACATTGAGCACAGTGTACACTGCTCAGGTGATGGGTTCACCAAAGTCTCTGAAATCACCACTAACGAACTTATCCATGTAGCCAAAAACCACCTGTTCCCCAAAAACTACTGAAATAAAATAAACATTTTTAAATATATATGGGCACTGAATTAGGCTGGGTGATCTCAGTATATGATTTGCTCATTATTTATTTATTTATTAATTCAACACATATCTATTCTATTGCCTACTATGTGCCAGGAACTTTGCTAGGAGCTGAGAATTCAAGGGTGAACAAGACATGCATATTATGCAATTTCTCTCTTCTTTCTCTCTCTACTCTCTCTCATTCTCTTTCTCACTCTTATTCTACCATGTCTCTGTACTTCTGGTTTTATTAAATATCATCTTCAAAATCATCCAGATGCCCAAGTCAGAATCTGGGAAGCCATCCTAGACTAAAGCTTTCTCCTCCTCTTCATTTCCCTGCAATGAATTCCTTGGTTCATACCCCTTTGGGTTTCTGCCTGGAAAATTGCAATAGGAAGGACACGGGTCTAATAATAGATGGGCAATGAATATCCTTATTATTTAATATCTTGAGCAACAAATAAATGTTTTACATTCAATATTACAGTTCATCTTCCCAATAACCTTATAATGAAAGGATATTACTGCCTCCATTATACAGATAAGGAAAATAAAGCTCAGGGTGGTTACATGAGCTGCTCTGGGCCTTCAGGTTAACAAGTACAATAACCTTGGCTTGGATGCAAGATAGCTGGACTCCAAAGTCTGTGTTCTCTCCACTTTGTCACACGCTTTGCATGCAACATGCTATTCCCTGATTGTGTTTCTCACTCATGATGGTTCCCAGGACAGACCTCTTCACACACACCATTAGCTCATCCCTCTGAGGTGATATTTTATGGCTAAGGTGAAGCACCACAGTTAGAAGCAGCCATAAAAATAACCCTCAAGGTGAAGCACTTAATCTTGGAAGAGTGAATTGTTAGGTCGTAGTCTGGTACTGTTGGGAAACCTTTCATAAAAGCCTCTCTTATGAATTTTGGTTTCACATGAGGGAGACAATGTTTGTTATCTTTTCATTTTCTTTGTTTAAAATCTCTTTGGGACTAGAGAAGTATTATTTTATGTTATCTTTTTAGTCAAGGCAATGCCTGAAAAGCATATCTACCTTGAATTTAGTGGTAAGAAAATCATGAGGTGATGGCATATCGGGTATGCTTTCAAGTATCCAGATTATATCACCCAATTATATAATAAATGTAAAAGCACTTTTAAAACTCTAAATAGTCATGTAAATGAAAAGTATTACTATGTTGGTACATAAACATAGACTTTCACATAGTATTTGATGAGCACTCTTGTTTTGTCGTTGTTTTTCCACTTTTCAGAAGTAAGATGATATCACTTGTAAGTTCCATTGTATGCTTGTCATTTGTGTATGTCATGGAGTGATGAGCACTCTTTAAAGAAAGCAAAAACAAACTAATACCACTTGATTATTCTGTTAAAGAGTGAGAATAATTATTCTTCCTTTTAAATTTTGACATTCAAAAATGCAGCTATTTGATTTAAAATCCCCACGTTTGTGGGCATGTATAATGAATTTCCTAATGTGTTTCATATTAAATGCACTGGAAGCTGTGGTTTTCCAAGAATTGAGATGGTTCTTCCAGTAAGGTCCAGGGAGGAAAGATAAGACTTAACATCAAAGCGCTGATGTGTTTGCATACATTACTGAAAGTAGTGGGAAAATAATCATAGAAGGCGGACACTTTTGTGTATTGTAAAGTTTTAAATGGCAATTGCAAAACTGAGCGACATATCAACAATTGAAAACTCTTAAAGAGGTAGTTTTGTGTTCTGCAAGTGTAGATTTCATTACTGCTTCCTTTGAAGTAAAAATCTCATTTCTTTGTAACTAGGATAGGTTTTGAAGAAACAAAACTTCAAGAGCTTTAGATGGGCAATAAAAAAATGTTGTAATCTCCTACAGGAGAGATGTGATTTATAGGGCAACGTATTTTTTATGACACATTGATGTTTGCAACAGATCAGGCCAGTAAGTAAGAAGTTCAGATTTAAAAGGAAAGAGTGGTGACATAACTTTCCTTTACAGGTATCATTTGGCTTAAAACAACCTTTGCTCACCCAGTGACTGAATCATTTTGGATCTGTACAAGTGGGGTTTCTGTAACAATTGCTACTTCTTCCATCTATGCGGAGGAGCCAGCATCTCATTGCCAAGATGGTTTTTAATGAAACAGGAATAAAATGATCTGTGCATGTCTGTGTTTGACAGTGGCCTTAAACCAGTCTTGGGGGCCTCAACCACCTAGGTCTCTGCCATGAGATACTCACTTTAAGAAGAGGCAGCAGAAAATAATAGTTAATAGCATGCGTTACGGAGTCTGACAAATCTGGGTTCAAAAGCCACTTTTGCCTTATATTTTCTAGATTTACATGGCCTTGGGCAAGTCATTTACTTAATATTTCTGTACCTCAGTTAACTTACATGTAAAATGGGGATAATAAAGCCACTTCAGAAGATGGTTTTGTGGCTTGAGTAATGCCATATGCTTTAAATGCTTAGCCCAGTGTCCAGTGCCTAGGAAGTAATCAGTTAAGCTTGATATTACTTTTTAGTCATTTACAAAATATTTATTGAGTATCTACCATGAAGTGAACAAAACAGAAATGCAGTTTGTCTGTGTATATCTTCCAGGAATGAAGCATGGCCTGACGCCGCCTCTGTATTATATGGAAATGTATAATTAGAGTTTTTAAGCGTTTTTTAACCACCAGCACATTAGCAAACAACAAACACTATTGCACAGTGCAGAGTTTGTTTACTTGGCAAAATGTAGATAATGCAGCTGCTTCACACAACAGTCAAGGGGTAGGGGGTGCTGATTGCAGAAAAAATTCAGCCGTAGGACTATATTTAGTTAGAATGTGACATCATTTTAAAACTTGAATTATTTAAACCATCCATTTTAAATGTTTGTTAGTTAAGAAAACCTGAGAAATCAAGTAAATGTCCCCATTCTTCCTAACTGCATTTAACTAACTAGAACTTAAAACAAAAAGGGCTATAAGGTAATTAATTTCAAAATCCATGACATCTACATCATGACATGGCTATCTGGGTCAAAATCTATGTCCTGGAACATAATAACCATATGCTATAAAATATAATTTATATAACAGCATAGGCCAACAAGGTGAGTCTTCATGCTGTTCACAGACATTAGCATTATGAAAGGGTTTCCTTTCATAACTATGGCAATTACATAGTGAAATACCATTAAGCATATCTTTTCATGTGTAGTTATGGCTGTGTCTATATGACACTGAACATCTGTATGAAAATCAAAAATTTCAATCAACCCTCCAGATGTCCCCAAATATCAATATGTCTGGCTTATGAACAAAGCAGCTGGACTTCAGTTTTTCATTTCATTTTCTTCCAGATGTTGGTCTGTTGGTCTCTTGTAGACACCAATCTTTTTTTCAGTTCTTTCCTACCAATCACGTTTGGGATTATAACCAAATTACTCAAAACCAAAACGGTGTGTCATAATAAATATTTTTCTCCTGTTGAAGGATGCAATTCACCAAAAATCTGGTAGGTCATACATGGATGCAAGTTGTTAAGAATGTGGCAGTGAAAAACTTAACACGATTAAGAGCATGGAAGTAATTTGGCTCTAGAAATAAAATGTTCCCTATATTCGTATTTATAGAAAGCATGTGATCTGATATGGGTACATTCAGGTTTTCTAAAGACAGAGGCAGGCCAAGCTCGGTGGCTCATGCCAGTAATCCCAGCACTTTGGGAGGCCAAGACAGGTGGATTGCCTGAGGTCAGGAGTTCGAGACCAACCTGGCCAACATGGTGAAACCCCCATCTCTACTAAAAATACAAAAATTAGCCGAGTGTTGTGGCAGGCGCCTATAATCCCAGCTACTCGGGAGGCTGAGAATTGCTTGAACCTGGAAGGCGGAGGGTTCAGTGAGCCGAGATCCCACCATTGCACTCCAGCCTGGGTGACAAGAGTGAGACTTGGTCTCAAAAAAAAAAAAAAAAAAAAAAAAAAAAAAAAAAAAAATGGCAGAGGCTGTGTGGTATAATGGAAAGACACATGTATTGGCATCAGAAAATCTTGAACATGAGTTCAGATTCTGTCCTTTACTTGTGGTATTGTGAGCCTTAATTTCCTCTAAGGTAACCAATCATCTTAGTTTGCCAGGGACTCTCCCAGTTTTATCCCTAAACGTTCCATGCCCCGAGAAACCCCTCAGTCCCAGGAAAATGGATGATTTGTCACCCTAATCCTCATCTATAAAATGAGGGTAATAATAACTTCCTCGCAGAGTTTTACTGCAGAATGGTGAATAAGTAAAGGACCTAGCAAAGCCAAGAAGAGTAGGGTCTCCAAATGGGAACTATTATCATCATTATCAATCTCATGCACATTTCCTATTCTGTTTCCTCTCAGAGCACAGGCTTGTCTGTTTCCATTTTATTCAACACAATCAGCACTTCACTTTTACTATCATAGTCATGCTAATTGATTCCATCTCATTCTCAAAAGCACTACATTTCTACATTGTATTCCCCCTCACTGATGGTCATGAGCTTCACATCATCCTCACTGGAATCCAGGAGATAACTTTTTGTTTCCTACCATGGAGACTTGATATATTTCTATAATCCAGATGTGCGGTATGGAACCTCCGGTGCCCACAGCAAGCCCAACACATAGTGGGCCCTCCACAGATACTTGTGAAATGAATCATAAACAAAGAATAGAAAATTACAGGGGAATTATGGCAAATCAATCAAGTAAACATCAAATTGTAGCCCTTCTCTTTGCCACAAACTCATTTTTCTATCATGGATTTCAATTTACCCGCTGCAGAAACATTGCTTACTATCTTTCAGAAGTCAACTAGCTATATTTCCTTTCCAGGACAAAAACTTTCAGAATAGTTAGTCTAGTCTGCTCCCTCCCACTCTCTGATTCCATAGTGCCTTTTGGTTCTCAAATCCCAGATTGCTCTTCTGCTATGTTGAAGGCTCCACCAGCCATGTCTAGTCTCATTACTTAGTCCAGCTCCAAACTCAAAGAACATTCTCTCTTGAATTATTTAGATTTTTCTCTTCACCTTATTCTATCTTCTGGGTTACTCATTTTCCTTTGCCCTCCACTTCAACCAACTTGTATTCCTGCTTCCAGGCTTCCCAATGCCTTCAGTCTCAGAAGTTAGACTAAATAGCAACAGGCAATGGAGCATCATCTTTTTCCTTCTCTGTCTTGCAACTCAGGACCCACCTTTTCCCAGTTTTCCCTAATAGGTCTCATCCAATGTTTAACCTGCCATGACAGTCTCAGCATAGCCATTCTCTCAGTACTGGCTGATGGAATCAGATGGAGCTAGGTTTTGAATAAGTACTTCATTTACTGCAGCATGCCATTAAGTGAGTGTTTTCATATTCCTGAACCTCAATTACTCCTTTGATAAAATGGGGATAAGAATTGTACTTGTGATAAAATGGGAATAAGAATTATGGAAAATAAATGAGGTAACATAAAGCTTGCCCATGAAAATTCATTCACTCCCATTCGTCCCAGTACTCTTATCATTTCTAAGAGTGTCTATTTTCATTTTCTTAAAATTCTATAGGAGAAAATAATTGTGACAATTCTTGAATGTGTATCCCCAAATATTTTGCTCTGCCTTTAGTAGGTTCTAATATCCATTACCGGACCGACTCCAGAAGGGATACAGAGGTCCACTCTGTTAGATCTGGGTTGGGAATGGGATTAGGACCAAAGCATTCAGGTGGTGCAAGTGATTTTAAAAATGAAAATACAAGACCTACATAAAAGAAAGTCCTCAATGCAGACTCTTCGGAAGCACAGGGGAGAAAGAGGAAAGCTTATACTCCTGACCTCTCACCTCAGCATTTTTCTTCCTTCCACTTTCAAGCAGTGAATAATCAACATGTCAGAGTGCATTTAGATCTAAATCCAATTAAGTTTGACCTTAGGGATAGTTACTCATAGTTCCCAGCAGGTGTGTGTTTGGAAGAAATTGTCATCTGTGCCCTTTGTTCAATTTTCAAATTACCCAAGTTTATGGTCCTGACTGATTAAGTCTAACAACACTGGCCAATGAATGTCCAAGGAGAACAATTGCTGGCTTAAGTGTCTAGGCATTTGTGCTGAAAAGGATTTTAAGAAAGAAATCACTTCTGTCTGTTTACATAGAACAAATCTAGAAGTGGAAAATATTCTATAGCTTTCATCTAGACCCCTATGATAGTTGTTATCATAGTTTTTAGCCCATGGTTAACATTATTTAACCACCGTGACCCTTTGTATCATTGTTTGTGCAGTGCTCTGCAAAATTGTTGTGAGAATTAGAATTAATATATGTAATCCAATTGGCACAATATCTGACACATAGTAGATGCTCAGTTAGTGGTATTGATTATTAATAAATTGGTATTATTAAGGCATTTGACAGGAATTTCAAACATCAGACCAGCATTCACTGTGGGGGGGAAACGTGTGTGTGGGTACGCATGTATATGCAAGTGTACATGTAAGATTTTGACCAATTTTCACATGTGTCTTCCATTAATAGTGCCTATTATTTTAGATTGACTTCAGAAGTCATGCTCTAAAATACCCTTTTCTTTCTTTTTTTTTTCTTTTTTTTTTTTTTGAGACAGTCTTGCTCTGTCACCCAGCCTGGAGTGCAGTGGTGTGATCTTGGCTCACTGCAGCCTCCATCTCCTGGCTTCAAGTGATTCTCCTGCCTCAGCCTCCAGAGTCGCTGGGACTACAGGCACCCACCACCATACTCCACTAATTTTTATATTTTTAGTAGAGGCGGGGTTTCACTATGTTCGCCAAGCTGGTCTCAAACTCCTGGACTCAATGATCCACCCACCCCAGCCTCCCAAAGTGCTGGGATTGCAGGCATCAGCCACCATGCATGGCCCTCTAAAATATCTTAATCACAGACCCTCAGTTTGATTTCTGTTGGCCATAGGAGGAAAAAGATGCTACAAATGTGAGTAGCTATAAAGGTTCTAAACCTATAAAGATTCTGGTTCTCTGCTAGGTACTTTTCACATATTTTCTCATCTATTTCTCATAATTTCCCTATAAAGTATTATTATTTTCATTATTCAGAGGAAGCAGACACAAGTATTATTGAAATAACAGATTCAAAGGAGGTCTAAATAATTCCAAATCTCTTTCCACTTTTGTGGGGATCAGAAGACCTGGCTTCTGGTCTCAGCTTTCCCCGCCTACAAAATTGTGGTCTACAACAAATTACTTTGTCATTTGGATCTGTAATTTTGCAATCTATAAAACAAGAAGATTGGATTGGACCATTTTTAAGATCCTTTCCAAAGCTGTAAGTTTAAGGTGAGATACTATAAAATAAATATAAAAATAAATCTAATCCAGGAGAAATGCAATGAAAGGGACGCCACTCTGTTTTTAGTCAATGAGTCAACAATATTTCTTCTAGATGCTATAAAGGGAAAAAGGAAAAAAGAGAAGGCTCTGTTGGTTCTTGCTCTAACATACTTTTTCCAGACTGCTTTTATCTGCACTCTGATTGACTTCTGAGGCATGATCCTCAGGACTCCAGAACTCTTCTCTTCTCCACTTATTTTTCTACCAGCCTGTTTGACAACAGTCAGTCCAATCCCATCCAGCAGGATAAAACATGGTTTTTGGTGAGAAAGCTAAATGGCACCTTCCTTCTCCTTTCCTTCCTCTGAGTAAGAAGACAGGAAGAGGCTCCTTAAGAATCTAGAAGAATGTCTAGAAAGGTAACTGACGCTCTCTCTCCATTAGAGGAATGGCAAAACTGCTACAGGGAAAACTATGGCTGAATGAGTCTTTAGATCTCTGTGACTGTAATTTTTTTCTCTGCTGTTTCTTCCATTCTCTGGTCAATTCTGGTCAATCCTTAAAATGCAGATCTTAGAAGCTTTTAAAAACTCTGTCCCCAATGGCCCAACTTCTCACTCTTTCCACTGTACTAAGCTTCCACACTTTTGGAAAAGCAGGTACATTGGATTATGGTTAGTTGTCTGTATGCCTGTCTTTTACTTAAACTTATACCACTGTAAATATATCAGTACATTATGATGTATAGTAAAGCCCTTCCATTGTCTTGTACAGGAAGAACTGTATACTGCATTGTAATCATTTATAGAAATCTTATAGAAAGAAGATAGTCTCATGTTTGAGAGGAAAAATGTACATAACTTGAATAAAGCCTGATATGTCTGACCTAACCAAATGGATATATTAGAAGTGAGTTCTTTACAAAAATATTCATGGAAAACTTCTTTTAAGACTAAATTTTCCTATTGGTTGTTAATGGGAATTTATAAAGATCTGACTGATATACAACTTTTTAGGAGTAATATCTGTCACTAGACTGCTAGCTCTGTGAGACCAGGGAATAAACACATTTGATTTCTTTTCCATTCTATCCACAGTGCCTGGAATACAGTAAGTGCCTAATAAATATTATAGACAGAATGTATAAATGACAGAAGAAATGAAGAATTAAAAATCCCTGCTGCATATCAGAAATTACCTTTGAGGCCAGGCACAGTGGCTCACACCTATAATTCTAGCACTTTGGGAGGCTGAGGTGGGTGGATTGCTTAAGCTCAGGAGTTCGAGACCAGCTTGAGGAACACAGCGAAACCCCATCTCTACAAAAAATACATAGATAAATTTTTAATTAGCCAGGCATGGTAGTGTGCAGGTGGGAGGATGGCTTGAGTCCGGGAAGTTGAGGCTGCTGTGAGCCAAGATTGCACCCTGCACTCTAGCCTGGATGACGGAGTCAGACCCTGGCTCAAGAAATAAAAAAGAAAATACCATAGAGATCATATTGTAGGCAAATGAAACCAAATACATTAAAATATTTTAATTCTCTTTACTTTTGCTTGGATAAATGTGTTGTTATACATATGAATAATCACTTCCTGCTAGTGCTCTAGGATGAGGAATAACAGCATGAGCTGGCAAAGGGAAAAAAGAAAGTGTGGTGTACCTGGTCTATTTGCTTGTCTGCTTGTCTTTGCAGTAATGTAATGTTATTACATTACTCCCAATTGGCACCCTCGGATTAAACAGTAATAGCTCTGAACATTTAGAATTTTACTCAATAAAAATAATGGCATTAAAATCAGTAAGCAGGAGTTGATTGTATGCTGTGCTTCATCATCATCTTCATGAAAGCAAGAGAAAAGGTAGAAGCAAGTGCCTGTAGATTTCCACAGATAACACCAAGGGAGGATGTGCCAGACCCAGAATTGAAGCCTTCCTCAGAAAAACCAACTTGAGAAAGGATCTAAAATCCCTTGTCTCTCAGACACTTGTCATTTATATACTGTTGATTCATTGATTATAAACATGGCTGCCATCCCATCTTATATCAAATATCACCAGGTTAATTATTGGCAGAATATACCATGGGTTTTCTCTGGGCTATGACTGAGAAAAAAATCCCACTTTTGTTTCTTATGGTTTAGCTACTTTTCACCCAGGAATCCCTGAGCTGTTATTTGAAAGGCTGCATTTCAGACCCCACAGCAAACATAGGGTGTATGTTTTTCTGTAAACAGGGTAACAAGTAGATGGTTGAAATGTTTAAATTGAAAACGCTGACTTAAGGAGTGAGGGAGGGAGACCAAACAGGCTCACTTTCTGTCAAGAGGTTCCTCCTCTTCTGTGAACTGGAAGGATCACTCTTCTCTCCTTACACATTTGACTGTGCCTAGAAACATGTGCGGGGTGCTTAGAGCAGTCTCAGGAAATGGATGACTGGACACTTGACTTCCAAATTTGGTCCAACCTCTCTCTGTCTGTGTTTCTATGAGTAAAGTTGAGGCAAACTCTAATGAGCTTTCCCAATGCAAGGTTGTCATGCCAAATTACAAGCAGTTAGCAGGAACTCTAAGATCCAGGATTCTGTTTCAAATCATTAAAATTAAATAGTATTCTTCCCTTCAAAACGTTTAAGATATTTTGATAAATCTATAATTCACAATTGGGATAGGGAGTAGACATTAATCATAAAGGGACCTCCAATACTAAAATAACAACCAGGGCTCTCTGCCACAGGCCAGTGAGCTCCATGATAATGGACCAGCAATCTGACTGTGTCTTTGTTTTCTCATCATTGTGCTTCTCATGTTTTGCAGTGCCTGCCAAGCTCAGTGGACATTTGAGTAAATGCATGAAGAAAAGTATGAATGAATGAATGAATGAATGAATGAATGAATGAATGAATGAAAAAAATGAATGTAGAGCCAAGCCTATTGGGTCCAATCAGTACTTATTACTGACCCTCTCCACTAATGCCCAGCACATTTATTTTCTGTGAAACCAGGATAACAGGAACAATAAGATAGCTTTGAAGGAGATTTCCCATCAGTGTCTTGATCACCCATCTCTCAGCTAACAGATCTTATTTACCTGAGCTCATGCTGGGCCCAAGAAAAGACAACATATGCCTGTAGATACCTGGGGACCCAGGCCTCTCTCTGGAATACAGAAAGGTGTACTATTTAAAGGTGTACTACTTAAAGGAAGTAACTTAGGCCTGCTATTCCATTTGCACCCAGAGTAAAATAAGTGTTCCACAGTGTATAGAGTAAAAGTTCATGTTACTGCCCAGGAAAGCCTGGTGAACACAGAAATGCAATCAACTGTAGCTTGGGTGAGGTGTAGGACTGACATCTAACCAGGGTTACCAGGGTATAGCTATGGCCATTCTTTCTTATGCTATGCACCCCAAAAGGGATTATAAAGCACAGATAACTAAATTAGCAGAGGCTGGGTGTGATAACTCATGCCTGTAATCTCTTTCCAATAACTTTGGGAGGCCAAGGTGGGAGAATTGCTTCAATCCAGGCATTCAAGAACAGCAGGGCGAGACCTCATCTCTTCTAAAAATAAAAATAAAAAATAAGTTATCTGGGCATGGTAGCATGGGCCTGTAGTTCCAGCTACTCAGGAGGCTGAGGTGGGAAGACTGCTTGAGCCTGGGAGTTCGAGACCACAGTGAGCTACTGATCATACTACTGCACTCCAGGCTGGGCTACACAGTGAGACTCTGTCTCAAAAGAAAACAAAATAAAAGAAAGAAAGAAGAATCAGAGCACTTCTGTTGATAATAATCGGCAGAGCACTTCTCTTTTCTCCTTAAGCATGTACCACCCCTTCTTATTTACTTTTCTTCTTCTATCTTTGTTCCCCACCATCCCCCACCTTATCCCCACTTACTGGTTCTGTCTCTTTTATTTGTCTGGCTAGTTACAGAGACAGCTGAGAGCACAATGGGTACAGTAGTCATTTTATTTCCCTCCAAGTATTGTCTGTGCCTGGAATGAAGAATTACACAGAAGGACATGTTGTGGACCAATTCCCCTGCTTTCCAATCTCCTACGAATGATCCAGCTACTGGGAACACTAAGACACAGTGTTTCATACAGTTCCTTCCGATGACTTCCTGAGAAATACATAATATCTGGCAATGTAAACTATTATCTTCCAGTAGGATTAATACAAACCACTTCTAAAGGCTGTAAAGCACTTTATCTTCAAACTCAATTATATAAAGTGTATACTTGAGGGTAGCATGACAACCTCCTTAAGACTAGGATTGTCAACAGCCAAGGGAAGAGTCAACCCTCTTTCTTTCCGTGCTATTTCAAGTGGGTCATGAGCAACGCTTTCCTAGGGTTATGTCTGTAGACACCTTGATTTCTACCCAGCATCCTTCATGGGCTGCATGTTTAAGAAAAGGATAATTGGATTGTCTGAGAAGAGCCACAGATACTTGTTTGTAGTGTTTAAATGGGAAAGGGGCAAAGGATGAAATCATGACCCTGGTAACTTTGTCTACTGGCCTTTCTCATTTATGAGTGTAAAATGTCACTGAGGGTTATCGTTCTTAGAAAATGTTGCTGAAAAATGTGTCAAGTTAAACTGAGATCTGAAAGTTCTTTTGCATTTTTTTCCTGATAAACTTCTATAATTTTGTAAATAGAAGCAAATATGAACTTTTATAAGTTGACCTATTGCCAGAAAATAAGAAATATCAAAAGACCAAAATAACAAAAAGATAATATGCTCACTAAAATATTAGAATCTATTTATTTTCAATAAGTTATTATTGCTCTGAATTCCTTTACAGTAGGAAAAGTAAACTGTCACTATAAAAGTCCCCTAGATGTTGGTGTCTCATAAAATTCTAAGCACAGCTGAAAATGAGGTGTTTACCTATTTAGGTAGATTAAACAATGTTTAATAAATATTAATTTGACATAGACATTACCCTGGGTTATTCATGTTGGAATTTTTGGAATAAAGCCCAGATTATTTATCTTCTTCCAATTTGGCTCATACAAATGATTTAAAACGTAAAACAAGCTGGGTGCGGTGGCTCACGCCTGTAATCCCAACATTTTGGGAGGCTGAGATGGGTGGATCATGAGGTCAGGAGATCGAGACCATCCTGGCCAACATAGCGAAACCCCGTCTCTACTAAAAAATACAAAAATTAGCTGGATGTGGTGACACTTGCCTATAGTCCCAGCTACTCGGGAGGCTGAGGCAGGAGAAGCGCTTGAACCTGGGAGTCAGAGGTTGCTGTGAGTTGAGATCCACGCCACTGCACTCCAGCCTGGGGACAGAGAGAGACTTTGTCTCTATGAAAAAAAAAACAAAAAAACAAGAAAAACCGTGAAACAGGGTGGTAAAGGAAAGGGCCAAGAAGGATACATTTTAAAGGACACATTTGAAATACAATTTACTTTTGCTAATATCAGACCATGGTCTTGAACTGTGTAATTTTTAAAGACATTTGCAAACATCCTTGCATTTTTAATTCACATATGGAAAACAAGTTCTTATTTGCAAAGGGTACCTGGTCACTTGCTAAAGTTTTGCTGCAGTCAGAAAGAACATTAAATGTGCTGAGTTATTTTTGCAAGTAAATTTCCCAGATTTAAATGATCAGAGTATATTAACTTAGACTTACAAACCTATGAATTCTTCTTGAATAGATTTCTGCCAGGAGCGAATAATGAAACCTTTAACCAGGAAATGACGAAGCTCCAAATTCTTTTGAGGATACTGTAGTAAAGTGATTATCCTGGAATATTATAGTGCATGAGCATTACAAAAGAGGTTTATAGGCACGTGGAGTTTTCAGAATTCATGACATTTTTTTCCGCAGAAAATCAGATTCCTGGTCTATTTCCAGTGTTTAAAAGGAAAGGTGAACTGACATTTAGTAGATTACAGGCTTTTCATTTGGTTTGATGACTATTCCTAACATATACCTCAAGTGTAGTATTTTAAAAAACACAATCTGAGTGAATTTTTTCAGCTATGTCTTATGAGCTGTTGACATAACAACAACAACAACACCACCACACACACACACACACACACACTCAGATAGACTGTCTTGGTTTGGATTAACCTGGTATAGAATATTAGAACAAAACTGGTGGAAACACAAAATCAGGCCAATTCTGTGCTCTGTTATCTTAATTATATGCTCATTTACTGATGTATTGAAAAGCAGAGATTTATCAGTTAGGATACGATAAGGTAAGACAAAAATTCAACAAAAATGTTACTTAATACAGACACTATGTTATAAGAAATTCAGGCATAGGGCTACAGGTTTGGTGAATGCAGTGGCTCAGCATCATAAAGAATGTTTGTATGTGTGTTTTTCCATCTTTCCGTGTCACACAACAACTGTAAGAAGTGGATCTGTTTTTCCTCCCTCATGAGGAAAGCAGGGCTCAGGGAAGTTAAGACACATGCACAAAGCTACTCAGTTAAGTAGCTGAGCCAGGATTTCAGCCCAGTCTGGCTAAGTCCAAAGCTTGTTCCTCTAACCACTCTAAAATCAGGAAATATTACACATTGTAGATGTTTAGCATTATCTAAGGACATGAGGTAATGCTTATTATTGAGCATAATAATATACATAAGTATCCATACAAATAAATCTGCTTATCTTATAACTGTCAACTCCCTGTTTCTGCTATATTCTTTTGTAAATACTCATTGAGATGTTTACCTTATGCTTGAAATAAGGTTATAAATACTTGTGATTTCTTAGGTATCGAATGAACTGAAGCACAAAGGAACCAAACAAAGAATTCCTAATGTTATTCTGCTAGTCTTGAGTTAAGTGTATTGTGATTATACTAGAATTTCCTGGTTTGTAGCTGGGACTACAGGAATGTGCCACTATGTCTGGCTAATTAAAAAAAAATATTTTTGTAGAGATCAGTCTCATTCTGTTGCCCAGGCTCTCGAACTCCTGGGCTCATGCCCATGCAGAGCCTGGGCTCAAGGGATCCTCCTACCTCGGCCTCCCAAAGTGCTGAAATTACAGGCATGGGCTGCCACTCCTGTCCTAAAACTTACAGAGAGCTTTCTCGTCATCATGAGAGAGAACTAGAGTGATAAGCCATTATGTTATTTATCATAATTAACTTCAACACATCAGTGATCATCAGTCTACTCTTTCATTTAATCATCCCCAAAACTTTAAAGGGGGATTATTTTTATCTCCGTTTTACAAATGGGTGACCCTCTTTAATGCATCCATGTATGGTTGTGCAGGTTGAAGACTCTGCCACTGATGAGCACAGCCCTATATTTTCCACTTCTCTCCTATGCCTCCCTCGCTCCACCTGAGTGAATCTCCTCTGCATCCACTAGAAAAATGTTGTTCATTTTTCTGTCTTGAAAGTTTCACTGGAATCACCAACTTAGGTCAGAACAAATATCTAGATGTTGTCTCAAACATTTATCAAACATTTTCTAGGAGCCAGGCTCTGCATGGTAGTTTCAAGTACGTGATTTGCCATGGTCTACACAATCACTCTATGAAACAAATATAATTATCTCTCTTTTGCAGATAAAGAAACAGGACTCTGGGGGTTTTAACAGCTCATTCCATGACATGCAGCTATTAACAGAATTAGGGATTATGTTCTCTCAACTCCAATGCAATTTCCATTGTGATAAATTAGGGAAGAGATGAGTCATTAGGAGAACAAGGTAACCAAGTTGTTGGCTGGCCAGAGGCACTGAGGGCATTGAGATGAGGGTGAAGAGTATGAGATGCTCAGGGGGAGGCGCAGAGTGAAGAGAAGGAACAATATTGGGAAGGCCGATGACAGACTTTTCCCAGGCATTTGTTTTTCCCAGAATTAGACTCTGCAGCTAGGCCACTTCCCTGTCTATCCCAGTGTCATTTGGTGATACCCACGTTGGGAAATTGCAAAAACAAGTCCGTTCAACTGTAATCACATTTGATGAACATCTACAAGGAAAAAGAATGTCCTGGTCTATCTCGGTTTGAAAAGAAAAATAAAATCTGAGTTTACAGTTGAAGGGTGTATATTTGGCAAGGTCACGATGCAAGTTATGGGCAAGTCAGTGAACCATGGGCCATCGGTTTTATCACCGTTAAATGTGGGTGGTAAAAAGAAACTATTCTTAATGGCTGGGAATTGTTATTCATTCACATATGGGGACAATGTAGAAATGCCCAAGGCAAACAAGTATTAGATTGTTTTATTATATTTTTACCCTAAGTTCAAAAGTTATGTATTAATCTTTTAGGTGTAGTTTTGCCCCTCAAAGCCTGGAAGGACACGAGTATTCTGTCCAGTACGATAGAGACTCCGTATTATGTTTTAATGACCAGGTGCACACGCATAGTCTAGAAAATGGTACACAAATGCACCATTACTATTCACATGGGGTAGCCTGTCCATTAATATGGAGTCTACCCCCAGTGGCCTCCAGGAGACTATTTGGTGTCTTACCTCTTCATTTCCTGTCACTCATATTTCTCTGCAGGGTTGTAGACCTATGTGCCTGACATCAACAAGACCTAGTTCCCCAATGCTTTCATTCTTTAAAATCAACCACTTACATAATAAAGAAACTCTCTTTTTGTCACTATTGATTGAAGCTCAGAGTATAATTTCCAGCCTTCATTAAGATGAAATAGATGAGAGTGAAAAGTAAATTAAAAAAAATAAAGAGACAGAGAAAACCATTTATTTAGCACTCATTCAAAAGTCAAAAGTTTCCAGCTCTTAGGGAACTTGGTTAAAAAAAAAAAAGTTAACACATATTTATAATTGAACTGTTATGTGACAGGTATCATCCTAGAAACTAGGGGTATACGGGAAATCAATCCTCTTCAATCCCTACCCTTGGGGAGCTTATATTCTGATTGGAGAAAAATAAGATATTAAACAAATAATTAAAACAACCACATACAACAAGACAGCTGGTAATAATCGCTCAGAAGAGAAATTAAGCAGGGCAATAGGATAGAGATGAAGGGGTAGTGATATTTCATGCCATGGGGTCAGGGAGTAAGGCCATGTATAAAAAGATTCCTTCATTCAATATTTATTGACTGCCTTTGAAGAGCTGGGTACTGTGCAAGATGTTAAGATGAATAAGACATGGTCCCTGCCCTCCAGGAGCCGACAGCTCAGTGGAGAGTCTCACCACCTGCTCCATTAGGCAGACAGATTAGAAGTCTCAGGGCATATTGCTGCAGTAACATTGTACACAGTGACCAATTTGAACAGATTGTAAGTATTCCAAAACTCACAGTGGTTTCCATAAAATAATTCTCACTTCAAGTAAACATTTTCAGTTGGTGAGTAACTCTATTTTCCACCGACAGCACTCATATTTGAGGGCTTTCTTAATGCAATGATGACTTGTTTTTCTAATTGGTTGCCAGGGATTGTTTGGGTCCTTATTGAAATGTACTTGCTTAACTCCTCCAAAGCAACTTGGCTGGTTTCTTGTTGTACTGGCAAATGCTGCCTCCTGTACTGAAAAATTTGTTCTTTCTGAAAAATTTGGACTGTCCCTGGATGGTTTTTATTATGATTAAAGATAAGAAAGAATTATAGATTTACTTTTAAAAAGTGGTAACAGAACAGACTTTACATCAACCAGATTTACACAAATGTGGGCTACATGCTGGATGATGTGCTATTTTATCCTATTTCTATCATGCTTTGTGCAGATACCTGGCCCAAAATATTTTTATTCATGGAGAAGACAGAGAAAAGTATAATTATGGCCAAAATGCTAGCTTGTACAAAGCTGTTTTCTTTATTGTGCTTTTAATACAAGCTCCATATTCCCAGTTTTACACAGGTTTGTAATAATACAACATTGTTAACAACAACAACAAAAAAATCATGTGAGAGAACAACATTGAGCAGAGAAGTCTTTTGTTTTTCTGAAGACAGAGCCTTTTTGATAGGGGATGGGAGATCATATCACACACAGTTGCTCCAGAGTAAAGGAGACAGACTTGCTGATCTCTCTACTAGCACAGACAAAGATAATCCACTCACTCTACAGGCTCCTTGTTGGCACCTCTTCCTCTTTGCATTCTTATTGTCAAATTCCTCACCCTTTGCCATAGGAGACCCAGGAGAGGAAATTATTTTGACTAAGCTGAGATATAAGCACAGGTGGTACCACTTGTTATAAACTTTTCAGTTTTTGTTGGCGCTATAAGCCTACTTTATAGGGGTCGTGAGCTGTTTGTTCTATCAGAGAAAGGGAAGCAAGAGCTTTTGGCCCTCACTGTTGATTGATTGCATTGCGGCTGGTTTCCACAGGCTGCCATCTTGCAGAGGACACATTTCTTCTCAGTGGTGCCCCAGTACAATGGTGCCAACCTGAATTACATACTTGCTGCAGCCAAATATCTTTGTTTCCTTTCTGCTTCCAACAGTGGATTTGGGCAGTTCTTTTTATTCCGTTTTGGAGAAATGTCACATGAAAGTTTGAATTAAGTTAAGCTATTATTATTATTATTATTATTATTATTATTGCTGTACCAAGGTAAAACCAATTTGTCATAAATTTTGTCTTTTGCCTACATGTTGGAGTCTTTCTCATTGGTAAAGTTTTCACTCTTATCACGGCCTTTTACATAGCAGCTCCCACTGCTATGATCATGTCAGCTTTAGGGGTAAATGACAGAGAGGAATTTTGCTATCAAAGTTACTTTCAAAGGTCACGAAAAGTCAATCACTGGATAAGATCAAGAACTTAGTTCTAAATATAAACTCTTCCTCAGCACATGCAAATAATAAAGTCTGCTAAAGTCTAACTCTACCATAAAATTTCCCACAGGAACTCTGTTCCTTCCTAAATATTTCATTTTCTAAAGATGTTATTCAAGGTAAAATTTACTCCATTGAATCTTAAGTAGCTGATTCTAGGACCTATGTGTATGCCCCACATTTCCTTAGTGATCAGATGCTAACATAAAAGCTTCCATTTTTCAGCTCCGTGAACTTTCATTCACGGAATATACTGCAATTAAGTAGCTTTTTAGAGTAGCCTTCCCAAATAGGAAGGATGTTCCAGTTGTTGGTGGGTTTGGCTTAGGTTATGCAGTTTATTTGTTTGGGTTGTATGTTTTGAACATATGCCCAGGGCTTTTAAAAAGAATGATGGGAACATTTGTAAAAATGAAATTGAAAGCAAGGGAGCGGGCATTGCCAACGCTTTAATTATGAACCGAGCAACACGTGTACTTATTTGAGGGTTTAAAGAGTATAAGACAGAAAACAGGAAAAGGTAGGGGGCACCTGGTGGTCTCAAACAGGATGTCTGCTTTTTCTTCTTAGCAGGCAGGGTAGAAAAGGCATAAAGTCTTTCTACCCTTTTGGATGCCCAAGGATATGGCGAACTGCCTGTGTCCTTTTCCCAAGATCCCTCTCGCTTTGAAGCGCTACCAGGACAGAGGGTAAAGTTCTGAGAGAGCCAGAGGGGTCATTTAGGTCAGGTGATCTGAGGGTTCCACCCTTCCTCCTCCTGCAATGCTTTTTTAAGGCCAAAAGAGCCAGCACCTCATGGGGTGCTGAACTCGTGTGTGTGTGTCTGTGTTCATGTCTGTGTCTTATAACCCTGTTTTCTATTGTCTGAGAGGAAAACCGCCCAACTCTTTGGAACCTCTCTTTTGACAGACAAATTTCCCAGCAACTGTAACCAGAATAGTAACCAGAATAGTTGGAGGGCTGTTACACATGACGGCATTACTAAGGTTGGGGTGGTGAACCAAAAGAATTTGGAAAGTTTGAGAAACAGCAAGATGGGGTGGTTGACACACACTTTCTTTTCCTTTAATTTTGAGGGTTTTTTCCCTCTTGCATCTTCAATTCTAGTCAAGTGTATTTCATTGCAGACATAAAATCAAAATCCTCTTCTCTCCAGTCTCTGTGTGGATTAGGAGTAATTACAAGGTTAAAATAACATTGTCTCCTCCCTTAAAATCTGTAGTTTTATTCTACAGAAGGTTTTTTTGAGGGATCTCTTTAACTGTCTTTTTTTTCATGTTATATATGAGATGGCATTTCCAAAGTAGCTATTATGCTGTTCTAATATAATTTAAAGGGCAGGAGATAGCTACCTAAGACTGTCTTTTACATTTAAGCCCTTTTTTTTTTTTTTTTTTTAACTGATGGAACGAGACATATACCAACACAAATAGCTCATGACCAATTCTCTCCCTGAGTATAACAGCTAGAACTAGTGGTTCCCAACTAAAATGCTAAAACCCCCTGAAATGTCCCAGCAGGTTGCTGGGTTTGTACTACAATGCCCGGTATAAATTTCACGTAATTACAGCTGACTGCTGAAGAAAGCCTGTGTTCTCTGCCGGCTGTTAGGACCTTAGTTATGGCCAGAAGGGTAGTGGGTAGGATTCAAACCTCCTACCAGTGCCAGCAGCTAGCAGCTTTCTTCAGAGCAGGGACAACTGACTGTAAGAAGAAACCAGCTGTGCAGAGCAGAATTACATAGCTTGTAGACTTAGGTAAAATGGTGCCACCTGTGATTTTTTTTTTTTTTTCCCCTTTTAAGAACTACAGAAGAAAGAAAAAGGCAAATCCTAGAAAAAGGCAGCCAGCTTCTTAGGAAATGCCAGAATCTGCTCACTGGATCATTTTCCTGGGAGCAATAAAACAAATCAATAAATTTGAATTGAGTTATCATGGTTGTTTTCAGAATTACCTGAGAAGCTTGCCAACAATTCTGACTCCCAGGAGCTGGCCCAGAGTTTCTGATTCGGGGTCTGGATCAATCAATGAGTCTGGGTCAGCCATAAAATCGGTGTTTTGCCACTTACAAAATTATTAGGAGCCTTAAAAGATATCTCTTAAGGTTCTCTGTGACTTATAAAGTACCATATAAATGTTAATATTTAACTAATATAGTGTGGATACTGTACCTCTTATTTGTTAGGCATTATGTTAACTCTTGGAGAAATCCATGTGTCCTAGTTGTAAATTGATAGTTTTCTATTCTTAGAGTTCACCAAGAATACTTTCTTCTCAAGAAAATGAATTCCTTAAGCCAAAAATTACAAGCAATATCTTTCCGTCTCAGAAGTAGTAGTTTTGTTGTTCCTGATTTAATTCTGAAAATAACACACAAGCCTCAAGAATCAAGACTAGTTTCAATTTGCTTCCAAGGAGGACTTTTAATCTCTGCAATTCTTTCTTTTTTTCTTTCTCTTCTTGTTTTAATCACAGATTTATTTGGGGGTAGGGTGGTAGGAATTTAGGCTAGTTTGATGGCATGGCTTCCTCTTTTAATTGGTCTGCAAAGTATAAAAATCATTAGAGGATGTTTGCATTGTGTTTGGATAAAAAGGGTTTTCCTTAACATGTGTGCCTTGTTCATAGCCTACATTCTTAGAATGACTTGATAGTGCATAGTTCACATACCTCAGACACAGTGGAGGTTTGATTGAATGAGCAGCGGGATGAATGGGCATACACGAAAACTAAGCAATAAGATATGCTGAAAACACCACAGGCATATATAAAATTTGGACTGCATTTCATTCGTAGTTACTACTTAAAAATGGAATTCAGCCAAAGGATCATTTCTTTTTCACCTATAAAATAAAAGCACTTTCACAAAGAATCCTAGTGCTGGAGAATAAAGGAAACAACTTTAAAGATAATCTAGTCTAGTGATTTTAAATTGTGCTTTCTAGAGCTATAAAGCAGAGTTGCTCCAACTCTGGCTAAACATTTGAATCACTGGGAAGATTTTTAAAATACAGATGCTAAGCTGGGCACAGTGGCTCATGCCTGTAATCCCAGCACTTTGGGAGGCCAAGGCTGGTGGATCACTTGAGGCCAGGAGTTCGAGACCAGCCTGGCCAACATAGTGAAACCCCTTCTCTACTAAAAATACAAAAAAATTAGTTAGGTGTGGTGGTACATGCCCCTAATCCCAGCTACTCGGGAGGCTGAGGCACGAGAATCGCTTGAACCTGGGAGGCAGAGGTTGCAGTAGCTGAGATCGTGTCACTGTACTCCAGCCTAGGCTACAGAGGAGACTCTGTTTCAAAATATAAACAAATATTTTAATTAAAATATAGATGCTAGAGTTTTACTCCCAGAGAATCCAGTTCAGCTAATATGTGTGGGCTGGGCACATATGCTGTAAAAGTTGGTACAGATTCTAGTGCACATCCGGGGTGGGGAACCATCATTCTAGGGGTCTGCAAGTCCAAACACTTGGACTCCTGATCTGATAAATACAAGTATGCTCCCTGGAGACAATATGATAGAATGTATTAAATCGGCAAAAAATGGGATATGCTTGTGCCCTATAGAGTTTTCATTAAGTTCAACAACAACAATGTAATCTAGAAAAATTCAATTATACAGGGTTCTATTATACACTCTTATGATAGGACATTCTGCAGGTGTACAAGGGATACACAGAAGATTAAGGCCCAATGTTTTCCATAAAGATTTTACAAGGTTGGCCTATGGCAGAAGCGTAGAAAGGAAAAGAGAAAAACAAGTATAAATATAACTTTAATAAAAGGCAGGTGTGCTATGAATGGCACAGGTAAGATTGAATCACAGATGAAATATTATTGCTTTCAGCATTTTCTCTAATTTCTCATTACTACTCTACCCAGCACATATCCGAAAACTGAGCAGTTTTGATATCCATCATCTTAGAACACGACCTGTTTTTTAAGGGAGCGGCGGGTGCAAGGATTAAAAAGGAAAATTAAAAATAAAACAGTTGTCCTGTTCCTTCTTACCGCCACTTGATTTAAGGTAGAATATTTCTTAAAGCCTGGGACTCGGCTAGCAGGAGGTCTCTCTCAGGGAGGAAAAGTAAAAAGCATGAGTGCCAACTGTTCTTTTCAGGACTGCTTCTAGACTGCTGAACCCTTGTGTCTTTGCCAAGGGGGAGGGTAGAGCAGAACATCTGCCTCACTTGATTTGCTTTTGTGCTTCTCTAGGACAAAGACTTACTAGTCAAGGTCATTTCATCTCCTTGCATGGGTAATGAATAAAGCTGAGAGAAGGAAAGACAGGGAGAAGAAAAGGAGAGAAGGAAGGAAGGGAAGAAGGGAGGGAGGGAAGGAGAGATATTGTTAAAAGTTTCCGTCATCTGTTGTTCTTTATATTGGTCTTAACTCAGAATCTTTGGAATGTTTTTGTTCCCTTCCCAAACACAATTATCTGATACGAGAACTTGCAAGATGCGGTTAAATAAAGAGGTCTTTCAATATGTGATTAAACATAAGTTTGCATAAATTCCCACTAACTCCATCTACTCCCTGCTTATAACATTTTGCCGTTCCAAGTAATCAATCAATACCAATAAACTAGTCATTAAATATATCTTGGAGGTTAGTGCTTTCTATTATCTTTTACCCAATTTCAGTAGAATATTCAGTACAAGAGAGATTCAAAGAATCAGATATTCTAAAGGAAGTAATATTCATACGTGATAGAGGAATCAGAAAAAAAGACGACTTGATAGGATGATTCTTAAGGGATACGTAAGTATTCAAAATGTAGGTGATCAAAAGAAAACTTTCTGGCTAAGAAACATGGATAGTTTTATCTAGACAATGCTGGATATTGGTAGAAAAGAGGTAAAGATTAGAATGGAAAAATAGGCTCAGACAGCATTCCATTTGTGGTAGATCTTGAATGTTGGTAGAACATTTGCACTTAGTTATGAAGTATGTACTTAATCATGAACCACTGCGGTTTTTTTAGCATGGGAGGTACATATTCCACTTGTATTTTATTAAGGTTAATTAGGCAGCACGTTGGGGCATAGATTGGGGCCAATCAGGAAAACATTGGGAGCAGAAGAATACGCAAAAGATTATTATTGTATTAGTCCAGAGAACAGTAGAGACACTTGTGTTGGAAAGATGGGCTTTTGGTGGTAAGAAAAGGAAAGAAAACATGATTTTGAAGAACTGAACACAAATAAGTAATCAAGCAGGAATGGTGCTTCTACATGTATAAAACAAGCACGAACATGAACAGACTATGTAAAATAATCATACAGTTGGGAAAGAATAGTTTTGGTTTCCTTTTAAATCTCTCCAAGACTTGTTCAGTGTTACTAGTAATTTTAGAGATGTGGCCAATGAGTTTTGAAAATCAGGATGACTTTCAGTAATATATGTTCCTATAGGAAATAATGTTTACAGGCAAATGAATGCTCTGTTCATCTAAGGATATACCAAGTTAAAAATGAAAATGTCAGCACCAGTTAGAAGTATAAAGGATTTTTTGTCCACTGAACTAATCAAATTATTTTGACTTCTTGTAGGAAAGCATGAAACTTTATAATCATTCTCATCAAAAGTTCTGTGGAGCTACGAATCCATTCACTCCTGTTAGACTCTATTATTATTCTTTGGGACATTTTCGTGTGTGCTGTGATGAGTGAGACCTAACTCTGACCAAACTCTAGGTCATTGTACCTTTCAGCACAGGCTCAATAAGAGGCATTATTAATGTGACATCTAACCAGGCCACAGTGGTGTCTAAGCACATGCTATCATATATTGCAGCAGATATTTTTTGAGATCTGCTTATCGTGCAGGTTCTGGGCTTGGTGGTGACGAGAAGAGTGTGAAGACACTCACAATTTAATAGGGTGCAATTATACACAATAAAAATACAGAGAGATAGGCAAAAAGAAGAAAAATAAAAGAATGAGAGGCCAGCAGCAGGGGAAATTCACTCTGTTTAGTTGTCTACACAGGAAGCTTTATAAAGACAGTGATGTATCATGTAAAATGTGTAAATGACAACCAGTTCCTCTTTCTCTCTTCCTATTTCTATCCTTCCCTTCCTTCACTTTCTGAAATATTTATGAAGTGCCTATTGTGCTTAAAGCTCTATGATAGGAGCTCTGGGTTCCAATCAGACATGAATCCTGCTCTCAAACAACTGTGAAAACATTACACTGAGTATGTACACCAAGTAGAAATTAAATGATGCAGCACAGATTCTTGTCTTCTGGTTTCTTGTTGTACTGGCAAATGCTGCCTCCTGTACTGAAGAAATTGTTCTTTCTGAAAAATTTGGACTCTCCCTAGATGATTTTTATTATGATTAAAGAAAGAATTATAGATTTATTTTTAAAAAGTGATAACAGAACAGACTTTACATCAACCAGATTTACATAAATGTAGGCTACATGCTAGATGGTGCGCTATTTTATCTATTTCTATCATGCTTTGTGCAGATACCTGGCCCAAAATTTTCTTATTCATTGAGAAGACAGAGAAAAGTATAATTATGGCCAAAATACTAGCTTGTACAAAGCTGTTTTCCTTATTGTGTTTTTAATACAAGTGTAAGACAAGCACAGAAGTATAAGACAAAGAGAAAACGTTAGAAAAGTGGCTGAAACATAGTAGTCTTGATGCCTTGCTATATTCACTGTCTTGAAAACTGTTACTGAATGCACAAGGAAACACCCCCAGTTACTAATGGGGACACTGCTGCATATGGGAAACAAAGCGAGATCTGGAGACAGTGAGATCCTGGCTCAGGATCCAACAACCAACTTGCCACTGGTCATTTATAATCCCTGAACTGCATAGGAATACACTCCCTGCAACATGAAAATCAACTTGTGGTATTTCACTTCTGAGTGAGTTTCTGGAAATTGTCCTCTGAAACCCTGTTAGAAAGAACCTTTAAAAATAATTTCATGGTTCTGTGTTAGCGCTTTCTTGCTAAAAATGTGAAAGCTAAAGTTGGCTGGTGGACGCAGAAGTCTTACTAGCTTTGAAAAACTGCTGTGCTTTGTGTTTTACTCTCATTTATTTCTCTCTTCCTAACCATTGAATCTTAAAGCACATTCTTTCATTAAGGAGATTCAGCACCCTCTAGAGTAGTGGATTGTGAGTCATTAACAGCCTGAAGTATGTCCGAGTCTTGAGAGAGAAGAGTCAGGCTTGTACAAATGAAATTTTAAACAAATGCTGCAGTACTTTTGTATCTTTCTCTTAAACAGTACAAATTTTGGTTGACCACGGAAATAATAATATTGAAGCTTAAAATTTAACTTCCTTCACAGGTTATGTCCCATAATTTGACATTCTACAGATATAGAAACAGAGTTTTCCTTCTTTCAAAGAATCCTGTTACCCCTCCTAAGAACTATCTCTGATTCATTTCATTGTGTTCCCCATTCTTGTGCCATTCAGCAAAACAGAGCGTGCTTCATCAGTTTTTGGTCTCTGTAGAGTGTTCCTTTATTCACTGATTAATTACTAGCTTTCTGGTGACTTCTTAATCTTTTCCTGCATTTTAAAATATTCTTTCATTTCAGAATTTTCTTACCTAAGATACAAACACTAAATGGAACATAAGTAACTGCAGTTGCTTTCCTCCCTAATTAGCTTTGCCTTTCCTACTGAAGATATAATTTAAAAAATGTATCAAAACCCATTAAAGTTAAAAATTTAAAATAAACACTAGGCAATAAAGTTAAAAATTTAAAATAAACACTAGGCAATTTGTTTCCTCAGTGAAACAAATTTAGAGGTTAAGGTGACAGAAATGTGTTTAGACCTCATATAATTCACAATGCACCCATTTGTGTTAGCAATAGTTTTATTTTTTAAAAATGCTGCAAAATGTACAGATAGGTGGCCTCTAAATGTTTATACTAAATAGAATGAAAAAACAAAACCAATACACAATTTTATTGTTAGGAAACACTGAAATCCACTGCCTAATGTATGCATTAATGGGGCTTCTTGACAAATCACCTGTTAAATTTTAGCTGACAGCTTGTCATATATTAATTATAAATAATTGTAATATATGGCTATCATAATGCATGCAACAAAAAAAAACAGGAAAGGTAATTAGAGTATATCCTTTGTTTTCTCCCTTCACTTCTTGCTCACAAGAAAAAAATGACCCAGTGTTTCACTTGGGTTGGGATAGTGCCAATGGTTAATGGAATGCCCCAGTCTACTAAAGAATTTAATGGGAATATCCATTTGTCACAGTCGCATGCTGTAATCTCCAGTAGCAGAGCCAATAGAAAATAGCATCGTACCATAACGTCCTCTACACACTGCAGGTGAGGGTGAAATGCAGCAGCTGAACAGAACAGTCAGTGGAGGAGGTCTGGCTTTTCTAGGCCTTTCTTTATGAAAGTTGTGGGTTTCTTTACTTAAAGAGGACACTGCTGCCTAACAGCAACAAGAGATGCTGCCTTGAAGAAAAGGAAAGTATATTTTTTTCACATGGGAAAAGAAAGCATAAATGATTGCACAGCATGTCTCAAAATCTTTAGCTGCCTCCTGGTATATGGGAAGCCCACCTGCTTGTAAAGAACCTTTGAGTAGTAGAATCAGAACAGGTGATTTCAATCATCAACTAGTTCTGAGTTTGAGCTTTCAAGTCTGCAGAATGGGAGTAATGACACCTAAGCATGCAGTGTTACTGGTAGAATCCATAGAACTACATGGGTCAAAAAATTTAGCATGACACCTGAATTATTATCTTTTCTTCTTTATAATTGAATTTGAATGATAGGGCTGTATGACTGCTTTTTTATTTTTGAGACAGAGTCTGGCTTGTTGCCCAGGCTGGAGTGCAGTGGTGTGATCTCAGCTCACTACAACCTCCACCTCCTGGGTTCAAGCAATTCTCCTGCCTCAGCCTCCCGAGTAGCTGGGATTATAGGCATTACCACGCCCAGATAATTTTTGTATTTTTAGTAGAGGCGGGGTTTCACCATGTTGGCCAGGCTGGTCTCAAACTCCTAACCTCAGGTGATCTGCCTGTCTTGGCCTCCCAAAGTGCTGGGATTACAGGCGTAAGCCACTGCACCTGGCATTTTATCTTTCTTATGTGCCAGTTCTGTGTTTGGCCAAAGCAAGCTACTGAGAAATGCTGTATAACTTAAATTTGAAAAACACTCTCTGAAATAAAAATAGTAATACTTGAAGAAGTGAATATTTAAGTTATTTGAGGACTAAAACTATTAATTATTGTTTCCTTTATGTATTTAGTAGTAAGTTATTAAAGTAAGTTAGACATAAGCTAACACCTATAGGAAAAGGTCTCAGATATTAGTTTTAGTGTTTTATGAAATTTCTCACTATCTTCAGAACGTGTCACTTGAATCTATGCTGTGTTTCTCCATTTAGCTGCATTTAATAAAAACCACGGTAGTCCTCACAAAGAAAATATGATTAGCAACAATTTATTCCATACCTTGGTTAATAATTTATCATCACTACAGAAGTTAAAATACTGGATTTGAAGTCAAACAGATCTAGGTTCAAAATTCTAGCTTGGCCACTCACTATGTCAGCTTGGCCAAATGACTTATCCTCTCTTGTCCTGTTTCCTCACTTACATAATGGGGCTAATAATACTTAACTGGCAAGGCAGTTAAGATTGGAAATGAGGCAGTGGCTTTCAAACTTTTAATCACTAGCCACATGATCAAAAAGGAAGTTTTGCAAAACAAAATAAATACTTAGTACATACAATGTACTGTGTTTTTTCCTACTTTTCTTTCATTTTAGAAATTGTTTATGACCCACTAGATTTGCAACCCACACAAGGTCATGATGTGCCTTTTCAAAAACGAGTGAACTATAACATGCGTAGCACGATGCTTAGTACATAATACAAGTGTAACAAATGATTACTATTATTGTCATCATGATTATTTTTAGTCTCCTGTTAGGATGCCTCATGATAAATGAGAATAAATCTTCCAAGTACTTCTAGGAACTAACTCCTTTGGATGGGGTCCAAAACAGACTCATACTCATCGTATGCTGAATTATGCACTAGAGGGGGGTGTGCTATAGCAAAGCTCCTGTGTGCTATTTATCACAGAATGTTAGAGCTAGAAGGGAACTAAGAAAATGTCTTGTCCTATTGCTTCATTTTTCCTTCATGTAAGTATTTGGAGTTTTTAAATATTCTACATGTATTGCTCACTGATAAGTTGGAAAACTGGCTTCTTTGATCCAGAATGTGGAGGTGATGATGAATAGTTGGTGGGACGGAGGGCACTGGATCATGATGTCTGAGTTCTTGTCCTGCTTCTGGCACCAAATAGTTGGATGATTTTAAATTCTCAGGGTCTTCGTTTCTTTACCTGCAAAAATGAGGTAATTTCAACAAAAGATTAGCCTGCTTCTGATGTTCTTTGACTTAAAATTTCCAAATGGTAAACCAGTCTAGAAGTTTAATAGATGCTGCAGCATTAGGACACTCTTTGGTTGTAAATCTGCTCTGAATATATTAACACGTGTGTAGCAGGCTGCAGTCTTACTTCCATCACTACTCAGATGAGCACAGAAACTTTGGCTTCTCTGTTTGCTGTTCCTCCCATTCTTCAGCAGCATCACCCTGAATAATTCTCAGTCTCATTCGTATAATAATAACTCAGACTCTGCAGTCACCTTAACCCATCCCTACTTCTTTCTCTAAGATGTTTGGTTGCAGTAGAGACAAGAACATCTAGGACTTTACAATGTCAGAAAAGTTGGGCTTATGCCATTTACTTGTACTGTCCTCTGTATCCCGTGATTTTTGGGTCCCTTTTCTACTTGCTTGTTGCTCTCCTTGGTAACAATCATCACTGAGTTTTCGAGCTAGTTGAAATCGCTACCAGTGGTGTAAGATGATATTTCCTCAACTATGTTCCCAGATAGCAGTCAGATTTACCAGCTGGGTTCTTCTTAAATGAGGTCAGATCCGCAGGCAGAGGGATACATTTCTTTCCCACAAAAGTAACAGCAAAGGAATATTAGGGGTTTTGAAACTTTGTTTCTCTAACATGCAACTTTGGGTGATGAAAGTGGGATTGCCAGTTTATGGGGGCGCATGTGGCAATGAGAAAGCCAAGTTGGAGTTTACATCTTGGGTGCAATCACCTATGGGGAGGCTGAGATTTCTGGATCCATCCTTAGGTAACAGGGGGCAGGTGTCCATCATCCCCGCACAGCTTTTCAGCTCCTGTGAAATCAGAATGATTGGAGGGTAAGCCTAGCTTGGAGGCTTGCACAGGAATTGATTTCTTCCTGATTTTCACTATGATGCTAACCATAAAAAAACAAAAACAAAAAGCCAAGAGACAATCATGCCAGGATGCTCCTCCCGCACCCCCAAATTGCTGGAAAACTAAACTTCCTTTAGCGAGATTCTTTTCAAAAATATGTGACTTATTTCTGGAGTACATGGTGGGCAGAGGATTACTGACCAATCCTTTGGTGGCTTTCAGCAGCACAGCATGCAGATGGTGGAAATAAATGGGCAGCTTGAGAAAACAGTCAGGATGCTGGATCATTAAGTCAAATCTAAGGGGGTCTGTTTATATTAAGTCAAATATAAGGGGGTCTGTTTACGTTTGCTCTTTCAAAGACAGCCTGGAGTCTGCAGGAATAAGTATTGTGTGTATGTGCTGGCCTGAACATAGAATGAGCAATCGAGGTGGCTGGTGAGCTCTAGCTTTACTTTATTTAACCTTTCTGACCAAGTTTCTAATAAATTTTGATGGGCCAACTGCCAATGGTGGCTTCCAGCTGTTGACTTTTTCCACATGTTGGAGATCCTGTGAGTAGTGAAGAAGGTTAAAATCCATCTCTTAGCTAACAACACACACAGTGCACCTTAGTCACCTTGGGTTCTGTGGATGAAGAGTGCATAGCCCAACAACTGGGTGCTTGTCTAGGGAAGAGGGTGTTACAGTGTCCTTCAGAGAAGCTAAGGAGCACTGCATTTCCAACATCATAAAAGCAAGTGGCATGATAGCAAAACAAGTTATCACACTAAGATTTTGGTTCAAGTACTTCCCTGCCTTCTTCGTTGCCTTCAAAGTGGATCCTACAAGCATCCCCGAAGGAGGCTGCCAAGGTGAACTGGGGCGGACACAAACTGTGTTTCATTAAAGCACGTTCCTTATATTATTATCACTGCTGTGAAGAGGGCGCGACCAGCATTTTTTCCTCCTTTGCGCTGGGACGCAGAGCAGGAAGCGCCCGGGTGTGCATCTCTTAGATGAGTGAATCTGTTGGAGAGGGTCTTTTCTGGCCCGGTGGATGAATGCTGGGGAGTGACGTCACTCCGCCCCCTCCTCTGGTGTGTGTGTGTGTGTGTGTTGCCTCCTTCACCCACCACTCCTACCTGCCCCTCCTTCATCCAGCTCTCTGGCCCTTTCAGTGGGTCAGTGGTCCAGATTCAGGGATTCGCCAGCAGGCGCAGCGGGCCCAGCTCTCCCCGCGTCCGGGCGCACCCACACTCACACTCACGCGCAGGCAACGCGCACACACAATCCCCCAGCGCTGGAGCACAGCAATTCCGTGGGATCCCCAGCACGTTACGAGGATTTTAGAAATCACCCAGACAAGGAAACAAAGAGAGAAGCCTTTCCAATTACTTTCCTGGGCTTTTTTGTTTAATTTCCCCCACCAAACCACCTCGTCTGCAGCCGTAACTACCAGGTTCACGCCAGGTCCAAAGACTGGGCTGGGCTGGCCACCCCACCTACCGCCCCTTGACTCTGTTCGGGCCCTTTCCCAGGCGTCGCCTCGCACCCCTCTCCCCCCACGAGCCTCAGTTTCTGGTTACCTCGCGTGCGCTTCACTTTTGGGGGGAAGAAGAGAAGAAGGGGAGGGAGGCACCGAGGGGGGCAGCCGAGTTGCTATTTGTGGCCAAAGAATCCGCTTTAAAAGAAGAGGCAGCAGGAAGGAGGAAACAGGAGAGGCGGAGGGAGGAGAGGAGACGCGGCCCCGGACCCCCCAGCCGCGAGCGGCGGAGCGTCGAGGAGCAGGAGGAGGAGGGAAAGGAGGAGGAGGAGGGAGAGGAGACAAGCGGCGGCGGCGGCAGCGGCAGCGAGAGAAACGGGCGCCGGGCGAGCAGGAGGAGCGAGAGGAGGAGAAACCGCCGCGGAAGCCGCGGGCTCAGAAGGGCCAAGAGGACGGCCCGAGAAGAGGAGGAGGAGGCGGAGGAGGAGGAAAAGGGGGTAGGGGTGGAGGGAGGGCGGGGGGACGCGCTCCCTTGGATGCTGGATTTCGGGTTTTTGGACTCACTCGCTGACTCTCTTCTACTTCCTCGCTCTGGACTGGGCTGGCCGCACGAGGGCTGGGCGGCGGCGGCGACCAGGGGGGCTTCCGCGGCAGCGGCCGCTGCTCCGCGGGATTAAATTGGCCGCCCGGAGGCGGCGGCGCGGGCCGGCGCCGGCTGCGCGGCCGTGGCAGGGCGCGAAGGCGCTGGAGGAAAGTGCTGGTGGCGGCGCGGGAGGCGGTGGCGGCGGCTGCCCAGAGCCAACATGACCAGGTAAGTCCCTGGAACTGACCCCATCCGCCCCGCTGTGTTCTCCCCTCTGGCTGTTCGGGAATCGCCCTGCGCCCAGCTCCGGCTGCCGGCGCCTCCCCGGCCAGAGCGACACGCTCCCGCTTCCGCGAGCCCGGCGCCCGGGCAGCGGAGCGCACAGTTCGCTCCTCTGAACCTCCTCGGGCAGAGGTCCTCCCCTGCAGGGTTCACTTCTCGCCTGAAACCTTAGACCCGGGAGAGACGCGACTCTAGAGAATGGGGGTGTCTGGGTATGTGTATTTGTGCGACCCCCGCTTTCTCCTCCTAGGGTGGGCGTAGTATTGGGGGGAAATGGTGGAGCGGTGGGGCAATCCACCCTTACCCAGGGATCCTGCCACCGTCTTTTTTAAAGGCAGGGATTCCTGTTTTAAGGAGGGCTGATTACGGTGAGGGGGCGATTTCTTTTTTCTTTCCTCTGAACTAGTGGGGAGAAGGAGAAATAGCAGGAATCAAAGTCTACGCAGCTGCCATAGAGGAGGGGGGCTGTTTGGGAGACCTTTCCGTGGCAGAATCAAAGCTCGTAGTTCAGCTGCGGGAATCTGGTGTACTTAACACACACATTCATTCCTTAGGGAAGGGAACGCATCGTTTATAATGAAGAGGCAAAGTTGTAGAAAACAATTTAAAAAGAAAGCCACGAACAAGCCAAAGATTCTTTGCTTTCCCATAGATTTATTGTAGCTTTTATGTAGGTGTGTAGAAAACTTGCATTGCTTCTCTGGACGTCGATTTTCATTTAAAAACACAAACAAGTGAAGTCAGTTTTTAAGTCTTATGCTTAAAAAAAATCTCGAACACCAAGTGTGAGCTTGGCTTTCACTAATTGGGTGTTTCAGAATTCCAGATAGTAGTTCCATTCTCCAAAACCAAGACTATCACAATCCACTTGTATTGTTTCCAGTTCGCTTCCCAGTACGCTACTTGCCAAATGTCTCTTGTTTTCTAAAATTCTCAGAGTAATCCCCCAGCCTCATCTACAGTTTGCACCTTAAGTATCTAGGAAGATTCCTGAGGGATCGTTCTCCTTGTATTTCCTTTTAAAGTTATATATATATATATATATATATATATATGTATTTACATGCCCAAAGACACAGTGCCAGTGACTTGACAGAGTATAGCTAACACATTTTGAACCTCTGAAAGGCTAGTAACTGCTTATGACTTGAGATAGATTTGCTGTTAGATTTACTGAGCTACAAATGTGGACTTTACCCTTTGGTGTGTTCTTTTCTAACCATCCTGTAGCACGTCTGTGGGGAGTTAGTTCAACCATAGATACTTCTGACCATTTTGAGTATTTTTTCTCTGTTTCAAAGTGCACACACCAACCACTCAACTTGAGTAAAACAAGGATGATATACCAAGACTTGCAACATTCTGATGTAAAGGGATCTGTAGATGATAATAACTTAAGATTAAGTTGTATATGTAATATAATAATATCCAGTAAAAGGCTTAGTATCTTACTTACTTTGAATATGTATTGTTTTATGCTACAGACACTATAGCAAAAAGAGAACACATTTTCAATGCTCCGTGTCTGACTTATGGAAACAGACATCCTAAATGGACAGTAAAATTTTCCCTACCTCCCACATTCCATAATTATGTACTGTACTTTGCTTTTCAATGGAGCTAGCAATTCTGTGGCAGATTTCTTAAATTTACCCTCACGCTATCAGCTATTATTGTACTTTCAAAGTGTGAAATTGACAAGCTGGTCAGTTTCATGAATTCAGCTGTCAGATTGTGTCCAGTTAAAAATTGCTAAAAGCTGTAAATGTGCCTGCCTGGAATTTTCTTTTGTGAAGGAAGGACAGCAAGGGGATGGGAGATTAATGGGTGTTATTAATTGTAGATCTTTTAGAATAGGTGCACTCCAATGTGAGTTGTATCACTGGTTGTTATTGGGAAATACGTTTAGATTTTTACTCCTGTAAAAGTGGCATTCAATTTTTATCTGTATCTTATTTTAAATAGTACTTTACACAGAAATCATCTGTTCTTATAGCCCTTAGTAATATATAATAGGAATAAGATTCAAAGAGGAACAGTGTCTCTCTCAAATATATTTTAATATAGTTGAGTAATATATTACTTTTGCATGACATGTAAAGAGGTGGATGAATTAAACATTTTATTGTGTAGGTTATGTAACACAGATTCTTCTTGGGCCAGAGCAGTTGTGCAGTTACTCGAGTAATGAAATGCAGCAATTTATTTTAATATATGTGCATTAGAGTAGATAACCATAGATGTAAAACTGCTTAAAGTATTAAATACAGTGATTCGATTTGCCTTTTAAGATTGACTCTTATTTAAATCCAGAATATCTCAAAGTCTGGGACTAAGAATTGGAATCCCCTCATCTGCTGCTATTTGCTAAGCCACTAGGGGCCTGTATAACTGTTCTTATATCCAGGAGGTATCCTGGTATGGCATATGCAAAGCCTTCCTAGAGAGAAATTAAAAAAAAAAAAAAAAATCAAGTAGGCATTCCCCCCAAGTTTTTGTTTTTTCCTTTTTAATACATTAACTCATACTCTGATACTAGTTATAGACAATGATTGAAGACTATTTCAAGAATTTTATTTAGGACTTCTCTGACACTATGATTTTCATATAGAGTGTGAAAAATAGAAAAGAGAAAAGGTATTGGTGCAAATTCATATGTGATTCCAGTTCTCAGTGTATGGCAAAGATAAACAAGAAGGAACATTAACAACTTTTCTTTATTGGACTGATAAGGATGTTATTTGCATAATGTAGGGTTAAAAGATAAATGAAGCAGAATTACTTTAAGGGAAGTATAGGCATAGATTGATGATGTGATTAAACTAGCTTTGTAAGCGCTGTACAAGTTTGTATGGAAAGAGAATCTGAGGCTGTGACCACAGTTTAGTCAGCACTTGAGGGACCTGGACGGAAGACGCACTATACATTCTTAAGTGTCAGTTTCACAGATTTGAAATCGACCGGCCATGGCAATCTTGAGAGACATTAGGCACTAAGGTCAAGTATACTTAAACTGTTCTTTCGTTGATTTTCAGTTTTTCAAAGTGACAAGGGTGACTATTTGTAAAAGAGTACCCTGTAAGTATTTGCATATTAGATTTCCTTCAGACTAAACTTGATTTATCAAACCACTGGACAATTCTATTTTTAAAAGGATTCTAGGCATAAATAAGAATTCATTAACACAATCACATATGAAAAGTGTCATTTCAAGAAAGGTGAATATTTCAAAGATGATTTCATTTTAAAACTATCGTTCCTTAGTTTACCTTTTATTTTAAAACCTTCTTTAGTTTCATTGTGTATTTGCAGATACTGTAAGAGTCAAGTGTGTGTTTGTGTGCTTGTGTGCTCTAACTTGTGATCCTAGGAGCATCAGGCTTAGGTTTACACTTAAAATATCTATGCACATAACCTTTAATGGTGGTACCTTTTTAATTCCTGAAAGTTTCTGGGAATCTCGAAAATGAACTTTACGTTTTATGTAGTGTACTCAACTTAGTGGTCACAAAATATACAGGATTTGTATTACATGCCCAGATATAAGAAGTGCTAAATATAGATATAATTATCCAGTTTTCCCAGAGTATTCAAAGAATGCTTTACTTTTTCCTATGTTCTTAAAGTGACAACAGTTACGTGTGATTTAAGCCAAATTTATTCTGAATCTCTTTTGGTTTTATAGAGTTATTTACCTTTTTTTGTTGTTATTTCATCTTCTTACTGTTCAGTTTCTTTGAAAAAATCTTGTAGGAAAGCTACTTACTTGTGATGGCAAAGAGGCAGCTTGCTGCCTCAAGCAAAACCAGTGTTTTAAAACATTCTTTTTTATATTATCAGTGATTTGCCAAGAAAGAGCAAAGAGAAGAGTTATTCTCTCTGTGAACTACAAGATTGAGAATTCCTATATAACACATCAACTGAAGAAATCTGATAATGTGGGAGAAGATTGCTTAGAAGGGATTTGTCAGTAAATTTCATTCGAACAAGCATCACTTGTTTAAGCTTCTGTAATTTCATGGCATAGTGACATGTCTACCAAAGGACAGGTTTGTTTGGGATACATTTTCTATATGGGTAATCTCATTTGCTTCTAATTAGTAGTTGGTAACACTTATTAAAATGTCATGCTTGGCTTACATTTATTTCCACAAAGTGTCCAAATTCTCTCCCTTTTTTAAAAAACTAAAAATGCATTTCAGCTTTCCACAATTAAGCCCTTAAGATAGCTAAAAGAATATATGACTTTTGCTTCCTGATTGTTCATTATATGAAATTATAGCCTCAGATGTAAAAGTTCAGCATTTTCTTTGCGTCATAAGTCTTAGGAAGGTCAAAGAGCAAGTGCTTATATGTTACAACAGTCTCTGACCTAATGTAACCTAAATAATAATGTCATCACAATGGCGCTAGACTGCAGAATTAATGAAATAGAATTCTTACAAAACATAGTTCACAAAATTACACTTAAGACCTGTGTCTCTCATTTCCCCCTTAATATATTACCCATTTGCTTTCAAGAAATCAAGTTTGCATTTTTTCCTCAACATTTTATTTTTAAAATATTTTTAAGACTTAAACATTACGTACTTTACGTATTACATCCGTGTGTACTGCCACACTCCTCGAAGCCACTCACAGGGAAAAAATGGACTAAAACAATGCCTGCAACGCCTCCCTCCTCCCTCACAAAATGATTAATTCTGTATCTTCCTGTTCATTATTTTTAGTTTGATGCTAATACATTTAAT
The DNA here is from genome assembly GCF_002776525.5 of Piliocolobus tephrosceles. Taxonomy (NCBI): domain Eukaryota; kingdom Metazoa; phylum Chordata; class Mammalia; order Primates; family Cercopithecidae; genus Piliocolobus; species Piliocolobus tephrosceles. The sequence continues at coordinate 73,442,296 of NC_045447.1, forward strand.
AGGACTGTATTAATACTACTCAATTTGCCTATGACATTTTGAAAATTACCAAAAGGGGGAAAAAAGAGAGAGAGACAGCAAAACTGAGCTTTTTCATGGCTTTTTAACCTCTGCTGTCCTTCAAATCAAATCCCTTTGTGTCATAGATGAGTAAACTAAGTGAAAAAGATGACAATTTGGAAAGCTAAGACAGCTCATTCTGTCTGTAAGCTAGTAGGTCATGTATACCGGCAGGCAAATAGTATTGAGACAATTTATGTCCTTCCCTCTTCACCTGCGACAACCAAGCCTTACTTTCCTTTGTAAATGGCTGCTTTTAGGTGACGGGTCCCCACTTTGGCTCCTCCAGCATTTACAACAAAATGTAAGAGCCAAAGCAGCCATCTGAGTCAAGGCTTTCTCTTAGTTCTTTGAACTCATTGATCAGAAAGGCTAAGTTTGCTTCTTCCTTGACATTCAGATAACAATGTCGGGAGCATTGTGACCTTTGCCACATGGCTGTTTACTAGATTTAACTCTTGTAACTCTGTCAGTTGCATGAGATTGATTAAATTTATAAATTCTCAATTGTCTTTTTTTTTTTTTTATTAACATCTCTTGAGCTATGTTCTTTAATGTAGCAGTAGCTAACTAAATTGAGATCTGGGAATTGTATTTAGAAAACAGCATTTCTCAGTACTGCTTTGGGGTTTGGAGAAATTGTACTTTCAAATACATAAAATGATCCTCTGTAATGACTGGATCACAAGTAACAAGAGACATCTTTTTTTTTTTTTTTTTTTTTTTTTTTAAGCCGTCAGTAGATGGATTTCATTTATTAACTAAAAGGGTTGTATTAGTAATGATTTTATAAATGGTTGGAAATCAGTTATTGTTAATTCTCATTTAACCATGCATGCATATAATACATAATAAGATGATGCTAAGAATTGCAAAATCTTGACCGGTTTCCTTTCTTCTTAGGCTACAGTGAAAAGAACATTCAGTTCTTCTTATCGGAAGAACTAAATTTATGCCTCAGTTCTGCCACTTATTATCTGTGAGATCTTGGAGGAAATGATAAAACATTTCAGAATCTTAGTTTCATCATCTGTAAAATGGAGGGAATAACCATACATGTAATGAATATCCAGTTTGATTATACAAATTTATCTTGTTTTCTATTTTAAATATAGATAATTCTTGAATGTAGAAGTCATGTAATGAACATACTATATTCAAGAACACTAGTTCCTATGATACAGTTCTGTTGTCTTCAGCTATTTGTTAAAAGTTATTGCCACCTGACTTAAAAATTAGGATCTGTGGGATATGGATGTTTTGTGTACATTTATCCTGTTGGCACTCTGTGTGTACTGCTATAATTAGTGTAGTTGCTAGAACTATCTTTTTCTGCTTAGCACATTTATTAAAGTCTGTACATATTAGCATGGCATGGTATGCTGTTTATCTTAGCCTTTAAAGCAAAAGCTAGAAATAATTTTTACCTAGAATGCACAAAGAGAACATTTCTCTTTAAAGTCTAAATTTTACTAATATATTCCTGAGGATATTTGATTTGGAGTTTCAGTTTGGGGGAAGAAATGTTTAGAAAAGCAGTTAATTAAAATACTGAAGCAGAATAAGTGCCTTTTTTTTTCTTTCATGGTAGTACATCTTAGAAAGCTGCTTAGACTTTTGCCCAGTGCAGCTGTCCTTCCCTGAAATATCAGGTTTCAAGAGCAGTGATGGATGGTGGGTGCCTGTAGCCATTTGTGGGGTTTGCTCTGAGGTCAAATGTATTGATGGAGGCAAGGAATTTACTGCCTTCTGTCTCCCTAAGATTCACCAGTACAATTTTATGGGGAGAAATTAGACTAGACACATCAAATGCTGATCCAGTGTCTGCTTATAGGTCAACAAGACATTTGTTTTCAATGTTTAAAATAAAAATTTTCTCTGTCTTCCTACCTACTGGCCCATCCCAACTAAAGGGACATTTTGAGTATGCTCTAACGATTTCTTTCTACACAAGTAGATACTGGCCTCCCTGTGAAAACACATTCCAACTACTTGTAGTAGTAACTTAACTGAAATATTAGAGAATTTTGAGAGAAAAACCAATTCAGACTTCTCTGGTTGAAATAGCTCATTATGATTTTGTAGATACATTGATTTATGTCTTATTTTATAAAGATCTATCAAGACTATTTGGCTAACTAGAAATAAGAGTAGTTTGTTGGATGTATCTTAAATATTCTAAGTCTGCTTACTGGCCAGGTAACCATTTTTGCTTTTCTTGGGGAGGGGGAAGAAGAGGCAACTATGTTTTTCTAGAGGAATAAAATACTGGAAGCATCTTCCATTGGAAATATGCCATGGATGGAAGTTGTTCTTTGTGAGTTACTTCTTTGACACTCACTTTCTTCATCAACATGGAACTCTATTTCCATTTGATGTTTAGCATCTATGTCTCCATCTCCATTCTAAACTCTTTTATTTTCGTTTTATCTATAACCCCTTTCAGGCGGCTGTCTGTACTGTCTCCTGCCATATCTCCATCCACTTCTCATAGAAACAATAATTTCTACATAGATAACCTTCAAAATAAATTTCCTCACTTGTCTCTGAAGTTCCAGACTTGCATTTCTATCTGCTTGTTACATGATTGGGAAATGGGAGGCTCTCCTGTATCCCAAACATTGTATTTTGTAAACCCAAAATATTATCTTCCATCCATATCTACTTCCCTTTTCTTCATACTTCATCTGAGTTATCCCTTGATTAGAAACCTTGGTATTATCCCTGTCTCTTTTCTTCCTTTTATTCTTGTCCTCAGGCAGTTTTGTAGATTCTGTTCCTGTAAACTTTTCACTTTATTTCCTTTCCATTTCTACCTTTCCTATGTGTTCCACACTCCATAGACAGCTTCTTATGTGGTTTTTGTGTTTTCTCATTTCTCCTCTTTGAGTCTTCCTAATTTTTGCTTTATGAAAGGCAAATTTACTCAAGTCTACTTGATCAAGTGCTCAATACTCAACACAGCCATCAGAACCTTTTGCAGTCTACTCCCAAATTCCATGTCCAATCTTCCCCCTCGCCATAGGTCTGTGAAACTCTGCCCTTGTGCAGTATCACATTCCCTGCAGTCATTGAGGAGGCTGTGCTTTTGGGCACCTCTTTGGTTCTACCAATACTGTTCCTGGAAGCTCCTTTCTCTTACCAGCCGTCCTCAGTTGTATCCATTGATATCCTATTATTCCCTCATTTTCTAATGCTCAGCTCAAGTGGTATTCCTTTTCTTTGAATTGAGTTGAACTAAAGAATTTTGGGCCAGGCACGGTGGCTCATGCCTGTAATCCCAGCACTTTGGGAGGCCAACATGGTTGGATCACGAGGTCAGGAGATCGAGACCATCCTGGCTAACATGGTGAAACCCCATCTCTACTAAAAATACAAAAAATTAGCCGAGCATGGTGGTGGGCACCTGTAATACCACTACTCGGGAGACTGAGGCAGGAGAATGGCATGAACCCGGGAGGCGGAGGTTGCAGTGAGCCGAGATGGAACCATTACACTCCAACCTGGGCAACAGAGTGACACTTCGTATCGAAAAAAAAAAAAAAAAAAAAAGCTTTTTTTGAGTTGAATATAATTGAAACCATAAAATGTGAAGAATAATTATTTGTTAGAAACCTCTCACAATGCTCAGGACCCTGAGATAGGTAAAAAATAAAATTCCTTTATGGGGAAAAATTTCATTAATTTTCTCAAGTTTACAGGTTTAGCAGTAGTGGTTGATATGTAATACTTGTAATAGTGACTATTTTCTAAAATTGACTGAGCATTTATTATGTGCAAGGCATTCTGCTTAGTATCTCACCTTCAGTATTATGTTTAATCTCTAAAATAACATTCTGTGTAAGTCAGCTGGTTTTATTATCATCATTTCATGGAAGAGCGTTGTTCCATGGAGAGATTAAGTAATTTGCCCAAGGTTGCATAGTTAAAAGTAATAAAGATGGGACATAGAGTCAAGATTTTAAGTCAAGCATCCCAACTTTTATCTGTTTCACTCACTCTTAGCCTCCTCACTTTTGTATATGACATGATTTAAAAAAATATTTATCTCACATCGTCCAGGCAAGTACGCCCAATGACATGGTGCTTTCTTGACTCAAATTCAAGAAAAATCTATGTTTGGAGGCTGAGACAGGAGGATTACTTGAGCCCAGGAGGTTAAGACCAGCTTGGGCAATATAGCAAGACCCTGTCTCTTCCAAAAAAAAATAATAATAATAATTAGCCAGATATGGTGGTGTGCACTTGTGGTGTCAGCTATTTGGGAAGCTGAGATGGGAGGATCGCTTAAGTCCAGGAGATCAAGGCTGCAGTGAGCTAGGCACTGCATTCTAGTCTGTATAACAGAGCAACATTCTGTCTCAAAAAGCAAAAAACTAAAAAAAAAAGAAAAAGAAAAAGAAAAATCTTAAGCATTATGTACATTGTCTTGCTACCATTTCTGAAGAGTATCTTCTGTTCCTTTCTCTGCTTGGTACTGGAGGCATTGAAAAAAATGTGTTTTTACCAAAGGGGTTTTGATTTGATGACCTTTTTTTTTCTGCAGATGGCCTCCAGCTCTAAAATTTTATGCTTTTCAGGCAGTGATACAACTGCCTGAGCTCTGGGGTCAGTCCTGGAGCAGAAGTGTTTAAATGAAATATTTCCACCAAGAATAGTTTTTAAAATCACAAAGGCTGCCATTTTCATAGCTGCCCAACAGGTAAGAAATCAGAAGCATTTTTATAAAGAGAAATATAGATCCAGCAGAGATATCTGAAGAGCAGCCACCCATCAAAGAAATGGAATTATGCCAAGTGACTGTTATATATGCATTCCGCTTATTGGCAGCCTACCCTATACCATTTTATCTGAGAAACTTTTGTCAATTATAATGTCTTCTAAAATACTCTTGTTTTCACTTCACCCGTTAGTCTCATTATCAATAAGGATAGGTGATTTGATTATTTTTTCTGTTTAAGCTATTTTATAATAGTTTAGCCTTTCTCCTTTTCTGTAAGTCCTCAGAGAACTATTTCTGATTAATTATGGTTTTATAAATAATAAAATACAGGATCTTATATTTGTTTGATGATTTGGAAAATTGTTTTTTCTCTGACAAGAAGGCACCCTGAAGTTTTAAATCAAACATGGCACACAAATAAAGTTACATGGAAAATTATTCGGTCTTTTATGGCTTTCGTAATACCTGAACAATTAAGTCTTCTTTGCCCAGGTTTCTAAAATGCTTCTCACATGCATACACTGGCCTATTTAGCCATATGTTTTTCTACCAGTTAATCTATAAACATAACTTCCTAGAAGCATGAAGCAGGGTGTACTTTTTTAGGTGATATGTAGCAAGGGTTTTTTTATAGTTAGATTATCAATACACATTTTAAAATAATACTTATAAGTTAAGAATGGCAAGTTTAATAAATACTGTTATGTATATTCTTACTGATTTAAGAAAGGATTGCTTAAGTTTATTTTAATCCGACTTTTACTATTTAACAGACTCGATCTGAATTTGATTTATATGTACCAAAAAAAAAAAAACAATTTTAGGAAAATATTAATTTAAATTTTGAATTTTATCATTCAAAATCTGTTTTCTCTCAGTTACACTTGTGTTATATCAAGGCTACCAAAATACATCCTAACTTCCTTTCTGCCAAGTTATTCATTGTCTTTTCATGTTATTAGGTATCATCTCTTGAGAGGCCCCCATCTTCTCATGCTTGGGTTGCAGTCTCCTTGTGTTTAGTTTTGACCTAACCACAATTGCTTCTCTGCTCTGCAGCCAGCATGATCTTTAAGAAACTCAAATCTGATCAAGTCATTCCTTGCTTTCAAATATTTCGTGGCTCCCTGTTCCTTCTGTAAAAAGCTTGAAATATTCCTTACCAAAAGGCACCTGGCCTTTGATGTCCTTTCCTCTGGTTTGTCTCTTGCCACCTTGCCATCCTCATATTCGTTTTCTCTTCCCCACTCCTTCCATCCCTATCACACACACACTTGAACCATTCTAAAGTATTTACTGTTTCCCAGATGTACCACGTTGACTCTCTCTACTGTAATTTTGAGCATGCTGTCTCTCTTCCATATGGAATGTCCCCACCCCTTCCATTTTTGACTGATTTTTGTCTTCCTTCAGGGCATAGCTTAGCTGACAACTCTTCCCAGAAAATTTCCCTCCTCCCAAGTCTGAGTAGCTTTCTTGGGGTGCTAAAAGAATACTGAATACATCCTACATATAGTATCTATCATAATGCACTGTAATTGCTTATTTATACTCTGTTTTATTAATGAGTACCTGGAAGCCGATGTCCATGTCTTATATCCAGTGACGTCTCCAGCTCCTACTACATGGCCTGGCTCAGTGTAATAGTAATATTGGATGTTATTGTTGAGTATTCTATGAACAAATTAGTGTGCCTAGAAAACTCAGAGGTGAATTAGTTCATGGCCCAAATCTTACAACCCATATGTTTAGGTTCTGCAGTTTATGATAATATTGTCTATTGCTCCTCTGTAATTAATTGTGATTTTATATTATTTTGAGTGAAGTTCCACTTACCTAGTTCCTTACCAAACCAGGACAAAGCCAAATCTCAGTAGAGTGTGTGTATCTACTCATATGCCACTAGAAAAGACAAATCTGCCTTTACATCTGGCTGCGGTAGCAATTCCCAGATGCACTTAATTCTGACACATGGCCATTATTGAACCAAAAGCAATTGCCTGGCATGATTATAGCTCTTATTTGTTTTCGTTTTAAGGGGCCTCATCCAGGCTGCCAAATGTACAACAGGTGCCTTAGTTTTATACTTGCCAATCTGTTGTTATTCAAATGACCGCACTAACAGAGACTAATGGTATCTAATAACATTGATCTTGGTTCTGGCAAGCCAGATTCACAAGAGCAAGAGCCATAGGAACTGCAGTATGAAAATATGCTGGTGGTAAATGTGCCTGGTGAAGCATGCACTTTTTGGGGGGAAAGTGACATATGTCTCACACATAGGCCTGTTTGTTTATGTTGAGCTGTGGACATTTTCTGAAACCCAGTGTTACTTAAGCACTAGGATTTGCAGTATCTAATCTTGTTTTAGATGGACTTGCTGGGTGTCATGGGGACAGGATTGGCTGTGCCAGCTTATCAATGAATGGCTGTGCCATGCCTGTAAGGCACAGCCAGGCTGTCTTTCATGCCAAACAGCTGGCATGTTAGATGGCTTGTATTTCCTATTGTTAGAAATTTGCCTCACTGATTTCATAGGGCCTTTTGAGGTCTTGAATATTGCCAGGAGAGGAGTATGTTAGGTTGCAACCAAGAGCTAATATTTAAATATTGTATTCCAACGGCATGTACGATTTGGCAATTTTTTTTCTTTATAGGACACTGGCCGAAGGAAAGCTTTGCCATCAAAGGAAATAACTTCTTGACAACTGACCTTGCAGACTTTTTCAAAAGCATGAGTGATGTTAAATCTTAGGACCAGGTCTCAGAGGAACACAGAATCGCGTTTTGTTTTTTTTTTTTTTTTTTTTTCTGCAAGGATTTTAGAGACCTCATTTTATTCATTCACTCACCTGCTTTCCCATTTATACATCCATTCTTTAAAGCACCAGACATTAAAGTCTGTGAAATGCAAAGTACTGTGGGAATATAAGACTGAGTAAAGCACTATTATACTTGTCAGTGCAAGTGTAATTTGCACTGACAAATTTTAGAGATCTTGATTTTTAAGATTTTAGAAAACTTGTGCCGGTAATGTCCATTTTTAATTGGAGAGCTTTATGTTGTCATGTGGGAAAAAGCTACTCAAATTCCACCATGGTAGGAGAGCTTACTGGTTTCACTAAACAATAATACCAATAAAATAGGAGAGGGGGGTTAGAGCCTTAGCTGCTTAGCCACACTTCACTTTGCTCCACAGTTAATTGAGCTCATATAATTTCCTGTGACCTAGCATATAGAATAGTTCTTAGCTTGGGATTTGGCTATTATTGGACCATCTTTTTGTATTATTTATACCCATCTTACTTGAAAACGGATTTGCGGCAGCTATTAAATCATATGCTTCATTATGCTTAATAAATCACCTTGGTAGAGCAGACAATGGATTATTGTACAGATGGTTAGTTTCTATGAGAAATTTTTTTAAATATGCATAATCTTGGCCTCATTTTGAATGATATTTTATTTCAAGGCATTTAAAAATGATAGAAACCTTTAAAAAGTATACCAAACTACTCAGTGACGATTGTTCATCTTAAATAAAAAATATGCTTAGTAAAAGGAATGTAAATGTGATTAACAGTATTTTTTTACAAATGTATTAAAAGGCCTGTTACCTTTTCCGATTGTGAAAATCTTTCAAAATAATCTTTTCATTTTAGAGAAGGAAAGACACACCATGGATGTGGTAGGGCTTTACAGTAATAATGTTCTTTGTGACTAGTGTTGAGAGAAATACTGATGTAAGCAAATCCATAGGTAAAAGATTGTATCCACAAGCCTATATGAATATGGTATTATGTCTAATGTAGATAAAGGGCGCATAAATGACCTTTTACATGTTTTAAGCATAAAACTATTCTTTTGGAATATGTAGGTACTAGAGTGGCAGATTACATTATGTTTCCATGTGTCTGGATGAGAGAGAACCAAACACATTTCTCATTGTAAAATGTGCCATGCTGGCTTCTTCATTATGGGTGATGAGCATTTTTCAGATACCAACTAGAAATTTTCAAAAGGTGCTGGAAAGGACATGAGAGTAAACCTCATGTTGTTTTGCTGAGGAACCTAAGATCCCAAAAATTGAAGGGGCTTTCTTACTCCAGCTGATCTCTCCATCTTGGTCTTTGGAACCTAAGGTCAGTCCTTTCTGGGCTAGGGCTGGACACTGTCCTTGTTATACTGCCAGAAATGGGCTCCCTGCCAACCCGTTGCTTGCTCTTTGAGGGAGGAAGGTTCCATAGTAGGCAGTATCTGACTTGATGAGGATTCTAGTGAGAGTTCTCATCAAAACTCAGGAGATGAGAATTGGAGGCAGATCTTTTTTATCCCAATATTCCAATTTAAGAAACCAGCTATCTTTATTACTTAATTAAAATTAAATGTAATTAAAACCACATTCATGCTATATACATTTCAAGTGGTTAATAACCACATGTAGCTAGTGGCCGTGATATAGAACCAGCGCCAACATAGAACACTTCCCGCATTGCACTAAGTTGTATTAGACAGCGCTAGTCTACCAGATCATCCTGAAACATCATTTGATCTTTTTCAAGGTTACAGATGTAATAAAATCAAGGTGTACACCATTCATGTACTTAGAATACTTGTTGACTCTAGCAGGAAAGATGTAAGTGAAAGATACTGTGTTTCAGAAAGACATTCTCAAGGAAAGTGAATTGATGACAGATTCTGTGCATTTTGTCTAATGACAGACACACTCTTTGATTTTGTACCAGCCTGATGTGAAGTACACTTCCATGGAAATCAAATAAAGGAACAAATGTAGTACTATCAGTTCCACCTTTCCTCTCAGATTTCCCAGGGAGTCTTTTCTGTTGCTTTCCAAGTGATTTTTGTCTTCAGCCATTGTGACTGCACAGCTGTATGGGGGAAATTAAGGAGTGGCAATATAGTTGGAAGAGGGGGCTCAGCAGGGTGATTATGTAATTTAATAAATAAATAGGATGCTGTGAGAGTGAATGGGGATGTTCTTAATGGGACAACAAGTGTAGACTGGACTGTCCAAAGCTGATCTGTCTGAAAGCTCTATGTGCAGCCTAGAGCAAGTGTGTCTTTGTTAGGATGGCCGACGGGGCAGGAGGGAGATGTGAAGGGTATCCTGGGGATGTGAAAGCACAGTCAAAGTCTCCCCTTGGCATCTTTCCTCCTGCTCTTTTACTTTATTGTAGTGAATCTGAATTTTGTCACTGATCAAGCCAATCCAATGTCACATGTAATTAATGCTGACAAGCACATATCAGAACAACCTGCTAGAAGTCATTGAAAGAAATCTAGGGGCAGATGAGTGACTTCCAGTCTCCACCCCTGACAGTTTGGTGGGAGTGAGAGACAGAGTAGTAGGGACAGTACTGAGCCTAACACTTTAACCCCCTACTTCTCCACAGTCTTCCTACCACTAGGCGAGAGTTAGTGGCTCAGTATAAGGTTTCTAGAGAGCTGTGATGGAACAGCCATGGAAAGGAGGAGGATATAAGCTAAGCAACTGTATTACACTTCCTGGAAACATAGTCTCCCTTTATCCTACCTGGTCGCTCATTTGGTCACAGAACATGAGAAAATTGTTTCCAAATGCCTCTTTCTTTTCTTTCACATTGTAAGTTTCTGCCACTTCCTACAGGGAGTCACAGGTTCTGGTATTTTTTATTGCAGCTTTTTTTGCATTTTGTTCCAGGTAGGTTTTTGTGTTTTGTTATTGTTGTTGTTTTTTCATTCTCATTGTTATACAATAATTTATTTTTGGTTAAAAAAACTACTTTAGAAAGTATGTAGCAATAGTTGGATGTCTTTTTTTTTTTTTTTTTTTTTTGAGACTGTGTCTCACTCTTGCCCAGGCTGGAGTGCAGTGGGGCCATCTCTGCTCACTGCAATCTCTGCTTCCTGGGCTCATCCGATTCTCTTCCCTCAGCCTCTTAAGTAGCTGGGATTACAGGTGCCCGCCACCATGCCTGGCTAATTTTTGTATTTTTAGTAGAGATGGGGTTCACCATATTGGCGAGGCTGGTCTCGAACTGGTGATCTCAAATGATCCCCCCGCCTTGGCCTCCCAAAGTGCTGGGTTTCCAGGAGTGAGCCACCATGCCAGGCCAATGTCTTTTTTTTTTTTTTTTTAAGTCACTTCTGAGACTGTCAGTATGTACATCCAGTTTTATAATCAAAATGAACAAAAACAGGTTTCTGAAAGGTAAGGGTTTTTAAAGGCAGTTGATTAAGAATGCAGTACATTTATGTATTAAGCAATGTTACAGCTTTAACAAAAGATCTCTGTTGGGGTAGGGGATTGTATTTATACAATGCTGAGGGCATTTTGGCACATAATAATCTCATGTTTGCTCAGAATCATGAACTATGTGTCTACTCTTCTCCCACACAACTTTTTTTAATTAAAAAAATAAAGCTTGTTTCTATTTCTTTATGACAAATTTATTTATTTTCTTACCAAAGACGATTGATTGCAAGGACAGAAGTGCCTATGCTTTGGTGACATTTTCAGCACCTTGTATCAAAGTGGAGAAATGGAGGGTTTACTTTGAACCAGTTGATCCACAAAAGCCTGGAACATTCACCTCTTGAAGACATTTATTTTACAAGTCTTGATTTTTAAATTGTGATTATATATACCAGCTCTATTGGTAATCAGGGTGAAAATCAAGTTCCTTTTTGTAATTACAGATCTAAATGTTGATGGTTATAGGAATATTATCATAGGGCAGGGGCTGTAATAAAACAGCCAAACATTGTACCCCAGAAAGATTTAATAGTCCATCTCCTCATCCTCACCACTCTGTAGCCATGGCTTACAGCACTCCAGGTCATAACACAGAACTTGACATTGTCATCATAGAAAAGAGGCTGGGGACTCTCAGTTAAGGAAACCTGGTGATTCACACATGACACTGATCTTGGTTGATAGAAGTCCCTTGTACATATTGTTACATGCACTGTAGAAGATGCAGTATCAGAACCAGTGCAGTATTGTAGTTAATTGATAGAATTGACGCCAAAACCTTGCTAAGTCCCACTGAAAGGGCGATCAGTCATTTTCAATCATTTAATTATGTGTAAAAAAAAAAAAAAAGGAATGGGCATATTTTTTCAGAAAGATGTGATGTTTGAAATTTATATAACTGTAGGCCCACCAAATTACATACCGAGCCCCGGTGGTAGTTCACATTCTGATTAGAAACTGGAAAGGCATAGAAATATAGTGCATCCTATTTGAATATGTTCAGCAGATGGCAGAGTAAGAAGAGATGGCTTGCATTAACAATGGGGTCATTTGAAAGAAAATACTGTATTAGTCTGTTTTCACGCTGCTAATAAAGAAATACCTGAGACTGGGTAATTTATACAGGAAAAAGGTTTAATGGACTTTCAATTCCATGTGGTTGGGAAGGCCTCACAATCACGGCAGAAGGCAAGGAGGAGCAAGTCACTTCTAACATGAATGGCAGCAGGCAAAGAGAGTTTGTCCTGCAGAACTCCTCTTTCTAAAACCATCAAATCTTGTGACATTTATTTGCTGTCGTGAAAACAGCATGGGAAAAACCTATCCTCATGATTCAGTTACCTCCCACCAGGTATCTCCTACGACATGTGGAATTCAAGATGAGATTTGGGTGGGGACATAGCCAAACCATGTCAAATATAAACCAAAGGTAATTCTACTAATGTACTGATCTAATACAGTTGTAAAGGGATACTGATATTACCCTTCTATACCCTAACTTTTATTCATCTATTTCAAAACTATAAAAGTAATATCTCATTATAGAATATTAGGAACAGGAAAAATATGTTGCTCATAATCCTTTTGCTCATAATCTTTTTATCTGAAAACAACCCACTGTTCTGACTTGAGTAATTTTTCTGGTCCTTTATACTGTATGGTGAATTTGCTATTCAGTACATCAGTTATCATTTAACCATAAATGTATATTTTACAACCTGGCCTCATCATAACTGCTGTTTTTAATGGCTGCCCAATATTTTATGAAGTAGATGTGTCTATTTGTTGTTAGGCGTTGTTCCCTTCTTCCCATTTCTCCTACTGTTATCAATACAGAGCTTTGAGGAACAGTTTAATAGAGATAGCTTTTTCTATATTTTGCATTATTTCTTTTTAGGGTTGTTATATAGAAGTATGCTGATAGTGCTACCAGTAATGATTGAGAATACTAGTTTCAGCCGGGCATGGTGGCTCATTCCTGTAATCCCAGCACTTTGGGAGGCCAAGGTGGGTGGATCACTTGAGGTCAGGAATTCGAGACTATCCTGGCCAACATGATGAAACCTCATCTTTACTAAAAATACAAAAATTAGCCGGGCATGGTGGTGCATGCCTGTAGTCCCAGCTGTTCAGGTGGCTGAGGCAGGAGAATTACTTGAACCTGAAGGCAAGAGGCTGCAGTGAGCCAAGACCGTGCCACAGAACTCCAGTTTGGGCGACAGAGTGAGAGACTCCGTCTCAAATAAATAAATAAACAAATAATTTCCCCTTGGTCAATCTGAAAATTATCATCTAGATTTTGTTCATTTAATAAGCAAAACACTGCCTTATTATTGTTTTAATATGAATTTCTTTAATTACTAAAGTGATAATTTTTCCCTTATGTTTGCTTGAAGTAATTATTTCTGTTGTATGAATTATCTCTACATTTCCTTTGCCTAAGGATTTTTATTCACTAGTTCCTGTTCCTTATATATTAGGCATATTGACTCTATGTCATATTGATAACAAATGTAACAGATTTTCCACTTCGTTACAAGGTGCTGAAAATATCTTGGTACATTTATGAGTCTTACTTTGATGATTTTTTAACATACAGGATCTTTATTCATAATTTTATATAGTCAGATCTGTTGATGATCTTTTTTCTCTCTTATTATTCATTTTATGTTTAGAATTAGAAGGTTATTTTCTTTCCTCAGATTTCAATCTGATTTTGTTTTTGGTGTTCTGTTTCTCTCATTACTGTTTTATATCCATTCTTTAGTCACATGATCCTCAAACTTGTATTCACTGACCATGAAATATCATTATATTTATTTTTATCCTGCATACCACCTACTCTTTTGCCAGAAGAAAGTTGAACTAAGGAATTTTGGGCCAGGTGTGGTGGCTCACGCCTGTAATCCCAGCACTTTGGGAGGTGGAGGAGGGCAGATCATGAGGTCAGGAGATCGAGACCAGGGTGAAACCCATCTCTACTAAAAATACAAAAAATTAGCCGGGCGCGGTGGTGGGCGCCTGTAGTCTCGGCGGAGCTTGCAGTGAGTCGAGATCGTGCCACTACACTCCAGCCTAGGCGACAGAGCGAGACTCCGTTTCAAAAAAAAAAAAAAAAGTCCAACTAAAGCATATAATAAATTCACAATCAAGAGTTACATACATATGGAATTAAAAAAAAAAATCTGTCAAACTAAATAACCTGTTATTTAATCAATAAGTTGTTTTCTCTTTGTCTCTTTTTAATTTTTCAGTTTCAAGCAGTTTATTAGAAAATAGTACAAAGTTCAGTGAAATACCTCCAATAAGTTAATTTTGAGTTTAATTTAAAAAGTGTATTAGTTGATTGTATAATTGAAACACTTCCAAGCAGATGAATGATTCAAAGAAGAGGAATGTATTGTGAATTTTTTCCATTTAGATCATCTAATGATACATGGTTGTAGTATAAGGCAAGGTTCTAAATAATTTTTTTTCCAAATTTGTCAGTTCCTTATCCCCAAACGATGCACCAAACTGTCCTTCCTTCCCCCAAGTATTTGCAGTACTCCTTTTTTTTTTTTTTTAAATTTGAAATCATTATATGTTTTAAGATCTGTTTCTGGTTTCTGTTCATGGGTATCTCATTTCCCTGCTCTTTTTACTTTTTCTATACATCTGTGATTAAGTCAGTCATTAAAACCTTTCAATTATTGGAGTTTTATTATGCTGTAACAGCTTATTGAACTGAACCCCTCTCTCTGAAGATTTTCTTAGAGGTTTTTCTTTGGTACTTTCTTCTGTTTATTCATTGACATGAACTTCAGTTGACTCTTACATTTTCAATGAGAAACCAAGAAGCCTTAATTCAGATTTTCACAAAACATGGGGCTTACTCATGTTCTAACAAGTGGGCATATTATATATAATTTAATTGTAGTCAACTTATTATTATACTGGGAAATCTCTTATAAAACAGGCAAACAAAGGAAACCACTTTGTTTTAAATGGCACAGTTTCAGTTTGTTTTAAAGGGGATATCAGGCTGGCTGTGGTCACTCACACTTGTAATCCCAACACTTTGGGAGGCTGAGACAGGAGGATCACTTGAGTCTAGAAGTTTGAGACCAGCCTGGGCAACACAGCAAGATCTCACCTTTACAAAAAATAAAAATAAAAATTTGGCGAGGCATGGTGGTATGCACCTGTAGTACCAGCTACTTGGGAGGCTAAGGTGGAAGAATCACTTGAGCTTGGGCAGTTGAGGCTCACCATGATCGTGCTACTGCACTCCAGTCTGGGCAACAGAATGAGACCTCTTCTCAAAACAAAACAAAACAACCAAGAGAAAAGGAGAGTAGTCTTTTCATGTGAGAACGTATATTTTGACTTTAACTAAAATTTGGTTTTTGTAATTCCAAAATCTTGTCTCAATTTATTTTCTAGCTGAAAGAAAAACAATCTTTATATGCCTCATATTTCCTGTATCTTTTCTTTCTATCTCTTGTTTTTAAAATAAGTTTTTGCCAGGCGCAGTGGCTCACACCTCTAATCCCAGCACTTTGGGAGGCCAAGGCAGGCAGATCACTTGAGACCAGGAGTTTGAGACCAGCCTGGGCAACATGATGAAATCCTGTCTCTACTGAAAATACAAAAATTAGTCAGTCATGGGTGTAATCCCATATACTAGGGAGGCTGAGGCATGAGAATCGCTTGAACCTGAAAGGCGGAGGTTAGAGTGAGCTGAGATTGCACCACTGCACTCCAGCCTGGGTGACAGAGTGAGACTCCATCTCAAAAAAAAAAAAAAGGGTTGGGCGTGGTGGCTCATGCCTGTAGTCTAGACTCTTCCCTGAATGGTAGGGGGATGGGTGGGTTATTAATGGGAGGTATGGGGGGTTTAGCTTGAGATGGGACTTGGTCTTAGAAGAGAGCTAGTTCTAAAGGTTGTTTTCTTTTCTAGGGAGGAGTCTGCTAATAGTCTAATCAGCTCTTGGGTGGATCACAGGGTCAGGAGATCCAGACCATTCTGGTCGACATGGTGAAACCCCATCTCTACTAAAAATACAAAAAAATTAGCTGGATGTGGTGGCACACGCTTGTAGTCCCAGCTACTCAGGGGGCTGAGGCAGGACAATTACTTGAACCCGGGAGGCAGAGGCTGCAGTGAGCCAAGATCGTGCTACTGCACTCCAGCCTGGCAACAGAGCGAGACTCTGTCTCAAAAAAAAAAAAAAGAAAAAAATGTTTTTATTAATGCTCTGAACTTAAGATCTAAAATTACTTCTAAAAATGTGTATCAAAAGTCAGAGTTTTAAAATTAACCCCGCTAGTTTTTGTTAGGATGGATTTTATTGCTATACTTAGAATATAATCAGTTATCGAGTAGATGTCCTAATATTAGAAACTTTTTATTTTTAGGCAGGAGAAAATAATCCAAGAAGAGTATTGTTTTTTCAGTGATTAACCAATATCGCTGGTATTTTAGAGATGTGCCAAGGGCTCGCTTCCTTTGTGAAATAGAGCATATCTTGTAGTTTGCTTTGTCAGTGTTCTATTAGACTATCAAAACATTCAAATTTTACATTTTGAGTAGTATTTATGCCTGAATTAATTCACAAGTTTCAAGGTCACTAACTTTGATTATATTATTATTTACCAATTTAGCCATCTCTTTATTTTTATAATAGAGCATACAGCACACATAAAGTGCAAAACTCTAGGAAATAAAAAGTGGCATTTGGATGATGTTGCTCTGAAATTTATTTATGCATTAATTAAATCAATATATATTTATGCATTAATTAAACCAATATTTATTAAGTTCCTGCTGTATCACAGACATGGATCCAGGTGCTGAGGATGCAGCAGGCCATCCATAGATAAAGTTACTTCCTTAGGGAGCTTCCATTCTAATGGGAGAGTGTTGTTAAAGAGGTATGTAGTAATGTGTAAAATGAATCCATAATGGTAAGTATTATGAAGAATAAAATTGCCGGGTGAAGTGGCTCATGCCTATGGTCCCAGCACTTTGGGAGTCTGAGGAGGGAGGATCGCTTGAGCCCAGGAGTTCAAGACCAGCCTGGGCAGCATAGAGAGACCCTTATCGCTACAAAATTAAAAATAAATTAGCTGGATGTGTGGCGCACACCTGTGGTTCCAGCTACTCAGGAGGCTGAGGTGGGAGGATCACTTGAGCCTGGGAGGTTGAGGCTGCAGTGAGCCATGATCGTGCCACTGCACTCTGGCCTGAGTGACAGAGTGAGGCCTGTCTCAACAACAACAACAAAACAAAACAAAAAGAAAACTTGTCAGGGCAGAGGGCTGTAAGGTGATCAGTCTGTCAGTGTATGGGATGGGGTTGAATCACTGCTGCTTTAATTAATGTGGTTAAGGGAGACTTAAGAAGCCGACTCTCTGGGAAAGAATAGTTCAGCAGAGATCTGTTCAGAAGTATGCTTGGGTGCATTATTCAACTCTTTCGAAAAGCAAATTTTCTTCTGAGCTGTATTTGTAGAGATTACCATTCTAGACATATCCCATTCTCTGTCCACACACCTGAAATGCAGAGCCAGAGCCATCGTGATCTTTGGTCTCATCTTGACTATAGCTGGTACCCATAAAGCCAGGTGATGTCTAACCATGCCAGGAGCCGGGGTCATTTAGTTTCTTCGTCCACCCCATGCTTTGCTGACTCTCTGATTCTGGGGCCCAGTTGAGTTCATGCCACTGTCTTTACTGATTATTGACTTCAACCTGGGGTCTTTGCCTGACCTAGATGGTGGGTACTCTTTTCATGTAGTTAGATTCCTTAGTTCAGTCATGCCAACCTCTTTAGGCAAAAGCACCAGCCATGCTGTGAGTTATTATTTGCTCTGAATAACCCCAGGAGTTACTCACTAAGCTGCCTTAATAAAACTCTTTTTTCACTTGCTTTTCTGCTCTAACTGTATATAGGGAAAATCTGGGAAATGGCAAGTTTATATATTTTGTCCAAAGCCACAAAGGGAGAACCCACTGGGGTATTTGTTACAAATCCTTGTCTTTACATATTCTAGCTCATTGTTTTGGTCTCTGGGTTAAACAGAGTTTTTTTAATTCCTAATGTGTGACCTCCTTGATCTTCACTTTCTTTGTCTCTGAAACAGGAATAATATGAGTACCTATGCACCTCATACTATTGCTGAGAACATTAAATGAGATAATGCATTTAAAGAGTAGTATGCCTGACACATGGGATATTCAAAAAATCAATTTTTATTAGTATTAATGCTGTTAGTATTAATAACTTTGCCGTAATTCCTCCCTTTATAGAAATGTTTTGGGAATTAAATGTATGAACAGAATAGTTACTAATAACGTTATGAAGTAAATAAAAACAGGCAAATTATAAAAGATGTTTGATCAAAATATTTTTGCATAGGTACTGAATTTTTAAAATATTTTATCTATGAAAAAGAAACACTGTCATGTGAATCATCAAATTTTTACACTTTTGATGATATATGAACAATTTCAAAATAAAACCAGTTAGTTTTGAATACCTAGGTGTTAAAAAATCTATCTAAAAATAAATATACCTAAGAAAGCTTCCTTGTCTGTTATATTTATTTAATGTCATGGAAAAAAACAGGCTTTTCCCTTGAACTATTGAATTCAACTACTGTGAATCATTCAAGCGTAATAGTAAATAAATGAAAGTAGGTGAATATGAAGAGAAAAAATTCATTATATTTCTACCAGGGTTCCTTGTGGAAATGAGAGTGAGAAAGACTAGGCATTATTGTGCTTTCTGAACGGTTTGTGTGACTATGTGAGAAACTATAAAAATTTAGAATTCTATGAAATATTCACCTGTTAGGTGAATTTTTTAAAATCTGAAGTAAATTCTTAAAATACCCTGTGTTTTTAATAGATTTATCTGTAAGTTGGTTAATTGTTGTAAATGGTACAGAAGATAGCTGTCATTTCTCTTTAAAGAGAGGTGGAAACCAAGCAAGCAGTCTGGAAATACAGTTGTTTTTCAAAGCCTAAATTTTAACAGTTATTAAATCACACATATATATGATATATATAGAATCATTATGTGTGTGTTTGCGTGTATACATATATATATAGAGAGAGAGAGAGAGGATAGTTTTCATTCAACTTTATAATATTGTGAATGGTGCCTGTTATCAGGATTGTGTCATTCACTGAGTAGAGCTTTAATTTTTTTCAATATGAAAAATGGACCGGGTCATACATAGATCCAGCCCTAACAAGTGAGGAAAAAAAAAAAAATGAAAAAAAGAACATTGGAAAGTACGTTACAGCCTGAATATTTTGCTTTGGAACCTAGAGGCTAATTAGAATATATATGTAGGCCGGGCGCCCTGGCTCAAGCCTGTAATCCCAGCACTTTGGGAGGCCGAGACGGGCGGATCACAAGGTCAGGAGATCGAGACCATCGTGGCTAACACGGTGAAACCCCGTCTCTACTAAAAAAATACAAAAAAAAAAAAAAAAAAAAAAAAACTAGCCGGGCGTGGTGGTGGGCGCCTGTAGTCCCAGCTACTCAGGAGGCTGAGGCAGGAGAATGGCGTGAACCCGGGAGGCGGAGCTTGCAGTGAGCCGAGATCGCGCCACTGCACTCCAGCCTGGGCGACAGAGCGAGACTCTGTCTTAATAAAAAACAAAAACAAAAACAAAAGAATATATGTGTAACATCTACTAAAGTGATGAATAAACTTACATAATTAAATGTTATGGTTTAAAATATGTATCTCTACTTATTGGAACCTATTCTTTCTAATTTCTCTGCCTGTTACTTTTTATATATCAGGCTTATCAAAAGTAGCTGTGCCTAAACATCCTGAAAAAGTTTCAAAAGTTGCATGCTCAAATCAATGCTAATAACCTCTTGGGAACTAAGGGATAGTAGAATACCGTCCAACACCGTTATTTCTTTAGCATGGTCTTCTGTACAGTGAGTCAGAAGAGAAAAGCTGTAAACTTCCCAGCTCAACCTCTAAACCTCATTTTTTTTTCCCTGTCTCTGTAAGCACTGTTGCTGTGGCCTGTAAATGAACTGGATGTGCCAGTGCTGTTACTACGATTTCTGGGTTGCACAAAGAAGATATCAAGTCAGTTGTATTACTGATTTTTTTTTTCATCTGCAAAGTAAGAATAGGAAAGAAAATGTCTTTTATGTTACAGCTTTCTAGGTAATGAAGAGTAGATAATAAATTTATGAGACAACTAACATGAAGTGAAAGGTTGCATTTCTTTTCATTTAAGAGATTGTTTTTTGTTCTCTGGGGGTATGCGTTTATGAAACAGTGAAGCCTCATGCAATCCGAAAAAGAGAAATATAGAGAGAGCAAGAGCCAGAGAGAGAGAGAGAGGGAACTCCAATTTAGAGAAATATTGAATATCCATCCTCCTTCAGAAATGATTAGTTTTACAGTTGAAAGATTTCATATTTAAAGCAATCCTCTTTGTAAAGTCTTGTGATCCTGCAGTGTGACCACAAACTTAATCAAAATCACTTTGCTAACAAAACACACATAGTGGGTGCAAACACTGGTTAATTTTCTCTTTCTCATAACTTGAAGTATATTGTGACCTCCTTCAGTTGGGCATGTCTGAAATGTTGTGTGGCTGTTTTGGTAATTGCCATAATTGACTTTTTCTCTTCCTTGTAATTCATTGCCTATTTTCCCCACCATTTTCACATTGTGAAGTGTTATTTGACAAAAAAAAAAAAAAAAAAAAAAAAGATGGCTTTAGCTGCCACTTGCCTTACATCTGACATCTTTTTGTTGTTCTGCTTTCATGATTACAAAAATACACTGTTACCCACTGTCAGATTTCACTGTCTTTCGTTGTTTTTCTCAAAGCAGTTCTCTGTTAGGATAAATTAAAGGTTGAGACTAGGAGCTTTGGGGATTACTGGATCAATGCACACCATTTTGCATAACGTTTTTATTGCAGGATTCTTAAATATATTTAGGTACTGTCTTGGTAGTCATCAGACATATGTGTAGATCATATATATACACACACACACACACATTTAAATCACCAGCTACTGTTTGCATTCAGTGCACGTTATAGCTCTCAGAAGATTGCAAACACTTTTCATTATTGCCTTTTATCTGTCATGCTGTTCAAATGATTTTCCTGGACACTACTAAAGTAGGAAATGGATACAAGTAAATTACAACTTGTACCCATTTCCAACTGTCAAAAAAGCACTAAAGGAGAAATAGAATATGGACTTCGTAAAATGTTGTGATTTGGAAGCAATTTTTGCCAAATTAGTATATGTAAATGGTCTTTGTTTTGTGAAACTTTCTCTGAGGTTTTGCAATGTTTACAATGCAGATGACTCACAAAAGTGATACAGTGTTGAAACCAATAGCAAAGCATTTTCAGAATGATAAAATTCATTCTAACTATGGCTGAAAGAGGCAGATTTTATATAAGTTCTTTTTTAATATTTGAAGATGATATGTTTCATTCGGGACATTACATTTTAAAGGATTTATTATATGTTTGTAGGAAAGTTTAACAAGCAATATTGCTTACCCGGTTGTTTCTCTTTGAAATGCCTGGTTTTATTGAATTAGATTGGGATTTGCTTTTTAATTGTATGTAGACTGTCTAATCTGTAGTCCGGTTTCTGAGCATGTTTTCATAACAGACTCCTAATACAATTTCATAATGGTGTAATGGAAGCAAGCCAGCTGTATTTTGATACAAAGTAAGCGAGATTGTTTTAAATTTTTAACCAACTCAGCTTTAAACATTTCTTGGCATTCTCCTTGGACTCAAAAGGTAGACCTAACAAAGATAATCGGAAAAGAGAACGTCTGAACAAGTGCGGGAATGAATTCATGACAGTTTTGGGGGGGAGTCTTTAATAAAAACCATTCCCCAACCCTCCTTCTCACTGTCAAGTATCAGAAAAACAAAACCCTTTTCCTGAGCCTCAGTCATCTTGTCTGCGAAGTGTAGGAGCTGGATTCAGTGATACCAAATGTCCCTTCTAAGTCCATCGATTTTCTAAGTGTGTATCTAACTGTGAAACTGGATCATCAAAATACCTCAGAAAAACTAGTCCTTGAGTATTCTGAAGCATATTTGTTATTAAAAATATACACTTTGCACTAAATGCTAATATATCACTTGCTGATTAAACCTTAAAAAGGTTTCACTGATAATCAATTGAAGAGAATTGTTAGAAAAATGAAGCAACAGTTCACACCCTGGTAGAGTTTTGGGATTTCTTTAAGCAATGGTTTCACCACCATGGGTGCTCTTTCCCCAAATGATGGATTGGATTGTGAATATCCTTGCATGTGAATGACCATTTGCACTTGTTTTCCCTTTTTAAAAAGTCTTCCTTTCAGCGAAGTAGTGTCTGCTTCCCGTTTGCTGGGGACTCCAGCAGCCGCTGACTGGGAGGAACATGACCTCCTCAGGATAGGGCGGACACTATCGCTGCACGCTCCTCACTGGGGGGAGTTGAAGGAGTGTTTGAGATGATCATGGTCTTCGCTTTTCTGTTTGGTCACAGAGCATTTAATTGTGCTTGAAACCTCTCATCTGTCCATGGTTCGATGATCCACTTTCCTTTCTTGTTTATCCTCTTGTTTCTTCAAGATTTTTTGTTTCTTGTGGACTTCTGAAAGTGCCCAGAAGTCTTTTACAAGTTCCATAAAATTTATCTCATATCTTTTTATTCGTTGATTATTTTCCCTCAAGTACTAGAGTTCAAAATAATCTTGCAAATTTATACTAAGCAAACTGTAGAAAAAGGGTAACACAAAACACTTAAGAGTTTGGACTGTGGAACCAAAGTGCTTGAGTCCATATCTCAGGCTCTCCCCTTGTAAGCTGTGCAAACTTGAGCAGGTCATTTTATGTGTTTTGCCTCATTTTCTCATCTGTAAAATGAACATAATAACAGTACCTATGCTATACTGATGCTTTAAACATTAAAAGAGTTAATAAATGTAAGGATACTAGAATAATGCCTGATTCCAACACAGTAAAGACCCAAATTCAAACACTGGTGTTTAATCTTCAAATTTTGTTTACTGGTATTACCCAGTAAATATTTTCTGAAAGGTCTGTTATCTCAGCTACATTATAATAAATGTTTATAGAATTACATAGTTTATGAAGAGGTTTCATACAAGTAATATCATTTAGTCTTCGTACTAGTTTTCTGAGATGTTATAGTTATTTCCGTTTTACAGATTATAAAAGTGAAGGTCAGGAAGGGTAAGTGACCCGCTGAAGGTTGTGGTTATTAGTGGGAGACTGAGCTGTTTGTCCCCAGTCAGCTGATTCTATGGTTGTTTGATTATTCTAGGCTGTCAAAATATATTATGAGTGAGTATATTTCTAGAGGACGATGCATTAAGAGTAGTGCTTATTCTATTCCTAGTAACCAAGCTCCCAGAAGGTAGTTGATGCTCTGTCAAGTGCTGGGCAACAAGCTGTGGGCAAGTCAGGGGGAAAAGTCCAGTTCACCGAGAAATTATAACCCAACGTGAAGTGTGTTATGATAAAGATTTCCATAGGACTATAATAACCTTCCAAACAAAAAAGTCACTGACCATACAGCTACTCAACAATACAAAAGTAATGAACTGATGTATGCAGAAAATGATAAATCTTGAGGACAGTATATTGTGTGAAAGAAGCCAGAAACAAAAGGGTACAAACTGTATGATTGCTTCTGTGATTTTTTTGGTGAAACTGATCTATAGTGACAAAAATCATGACAGTGGTTGCCTTGGTATAGGATGGAAGGGAGCTGGGGGTGAGGGAAGAAGAGGATGACTGGATAAGGACATGAAGAAGCTTTCTGGGGTGATGGAAGTGTTGTATATCTTGATAAGGATGTGGGTTATGTAGACCTAACATTTGTTAAATGTCATCCAACTGCACCTAAAACCTGGGCAATTCACTTACATAAGTTACACTTCTATCATAAAAATAAAATAATTTACACGGACAATTAAGGAAACTTTAGCAGTGATTATCTATTTAACTTGGAAAGCTCTCAACAGTAAATCTAAAATGGATGTGTATGATAGATGGCATTGCTGGCACAGTGTGGTAGAGTATTTCCAAGAATATGTGTTTCTTTTTCAAGTACTGCATTTTATGGAACACTCTTGTCCACATATGCTGTGAAGATGAACACACCCTAAGTTATTTTAAAATAATAACAAATCTGCCATGGCTTGAATTGTCTGAGTTTACACCGAGAGGATAATTTCACAAATTTTATAGGGAGTATTTAATTTTATTCTGTTGCAAAGGTTAAAGCTTTATAATGAATCCAGACAAAACATGGACTTGACAATTTATTCTGTGTGTTTTTAAGAGATGTGTAGATAATATTAATCTCAGTTGCCTTCTCACTTTTTGATAACTAGTTCTTCAATTGCTACAGAACCTGATATCGATTCAATAGCAATTCTAATTTGAGTGTCTGACTGCCTTAGAGTACTACTAACAAGCATACTGTCTTAGTCTCTTTGAGCTGCTGCAACAAAATATCCTAGATCGGGTGGCTTAAACAACAAACGTTATTTCTCACAGTTCTGGAGGCTAGAAGTCCAAGCTCAAGGTGCCAGGTGATTTGATTCCTGTTGGAAGCCTTTTTTCCAGGTTCACAGACAGATGCCTTCTTGCTTTGTCTTCACCTGGCAGAGAGAAGTCATTTCTATGATGTTTCTTCTTATAAGAGCACTATTCCCATTCACAAGGGATCCACCGTCATGACCTAATTAACTCCCAAAGGCTCACCTTCTTAACCCATCACATTGAGTATTAGAGCTTCAGCATATGAATTTAGGGGATTACAAACATTTAGTCCATGGTGCATAGTCATGTTTAAACACAAGTCTTTAAGTATCACCAGTTTCAGATTAGCCATTGGAAGACAGAAATGATTCTCTTTCCATCAAGCTCTGTGTACTTCATAGTCATTGCATCTAGCTCTTCACCTGTGGATTGTATAACCAGCAGACTTTTATGGGATTTACTTCCTTTTTTAAATAATATACATATAAGCCAAATAGATTAAACAGTGCCCAACACAGTATTGAATATATTATTATCTTATTGTTTGGGGGATGGTAATAAGTACTAATTAAATGTGCTTTCAGATATTGTATTAATATAAAAATGTAGATTTTTCAGAGAAGATACTCATCCACATAATTTCAGGCCTATTATTTTAAATAGATCCTATTCAAGTTCATTTAGCTATGGCTTAATTGGATTACATCCACATTTAGTTTAATTCATAAATTTTAATAATCACTAGTAAACAATAATCTTTGAGTGATGAGACATGATAAATACCCTATAGGTTAAAGGCATGCTCTGCTTTGAAATATAAATGAGATGATTTACTTTAAGAGGGAAAAAATAGGAATTTGGTTACTTTGTGTGGCAGAAAACCTGATTTTTTTTTGTTTGAGACAGAGTCTCATTCTATTGCCCAGGCTGGAGTGTAGTGACCCAATCTTGGCTCACTGCAGCCTCTGCCTTCTGGGTGTAAGTGATTCTTGTGCCTCAGCCTCTTGAGTAGCTGAAATTATAGGTGAGCACCACCACACCCAGCTAAGTTTCGTGTTTTTAGTAGAGACGGGGTTTCATCATGTTACCCAGGCTGGTCTTGAACCCTTGACCTCAGGTGATCCACCCGCCTTGGCCTCCCAAAGTGCTGGGATTACAGGCATGAGTCACTGTGCCTGGTCTAAAACTAAAATTTTTTGAATACTAAGTAGATTGATGGGTTGAGTCATGTATCCATTTACCATAGATTTCTCTCGGTTTTGGGGACTGAAATATGAATTAGAAATTGTCCTTACCCTCCGTGAGCTTAGTCTATTAAAGGAGATTGATAGGAGGACAGATTTTTTAGCAATTTAGTATGATAATATTTTATCAAAAGTATAGTGAGCCTAGAGAAGAGGAATTAATCAAGTCTACCCTGAACCCTGAGTGCATGTGTAGTATATGTGTGTGTTATATGTGTGTATGTAGGGGTGGAAAGACACTAGAGTTTGACTGAAAGAGTGAGAAGAAATCTTCCAGTTTAAACAAGGGGAGAAAGGGCATCCCAGGCAGAAGGAGAAACGTGGGTCAAGGAATCATTCTCATTGGGTATCCCGTAAGCTTTTTTAAAGGTATGATGAGAACCAGTGGGTGGGGTTAGAGAGTTAGGAGAAGTCAGAAATCAGAGCGTGCAAGGCTCTAAAATTTTAGTATTTGTAGAATTTCTTCTATATGCCAGGCACTATGCTAAGCACTGGGCATTTACTGGTGATCAGAAGAGATACTATGCTTGCCATTGGGGGGCTTACCATACAGCAGGAGAGTCAAATAATGGATGAATACACAATTACAAATTGGATAAGCACTATAATAGAAAAAAAAAAAAGATGGTGCCTGCCATCTTGGAATCTTGGTCTTGTACATTTAAGTAGACCTGAAGGATGAGAAGTAATCAGTTGGATATGGATAGCTGGTATTATCATGTATGAAGGATAAAAGGCAGGAAATACCTGTGTGGTGAACTGAAGGGAGGCCAGCAGGGCTGGAAGGTGGTGGACTGGGTGAGTCAAAAGTGGTTAAGATTGGAGAAAAATGGTCAGCAGGTCTGATGGCTCAGGGATTTGGTAATGAGATTGGATTTGATTTAAGGCACAATGGGAAAGAAACCATGGGAGGGGTTGTAGGCTGAGGGATGAAACAATTTTGTTTTAAAAAGATTACTCTGGCTGCTGTGTAAAGAGTAGATTGGGAGGTAACAAGAGTAGAAATAGGAAGGCTATTTAGGAAGCTATTGTAGGTAGTCTGGATGAGAGATGGTGGTGGCACTGACGACAGGATTTCCAATTGATTGAGTTAAAGGGTGTGGAAGAGGAAGAAGATCAGGAAGAAATTGAGGATAGATACGGGCTTTTGTCTGGAAATTGTCAGAGGCCTGTGAACCAGAGCAACTCCATCTTAAAAGCTGAATAAAATGAGGCTAAGACCTCATTTTATTCCCAATTAAGGCATTCTAAGTCACAGGATAAGATAAAAGGTCAACACAAAATACAGGCCATAAAAACCTTGCTAATAAAACAGGTTACAGTAAAGGAGCTGGCCAAAACCCACCAACACCAAAATGGCGACAAGAGTGACCTCCGGTCGTCCTCACTGCTATGCTTTCACCATCGCCATGACAGTTTACAAATGCCATTGGAATGTCAGGAAGTTACCCTATATGGTCTAGAAAGGGGAGGCATGAATAATACACCCCTTGTTTAGCATATCATCAAGAAATAACCATAACAATGGGCAACCAGCAGCCCTCAGGGCTGCTCTGTCTATAAAGGAGCCATTCTTTTATTTCTACTTTCTTAATAAATTTGTTTCACTTTGCACTGTGAACTCACCATGAATTCTTTCTTGCACGAAATCCAAGAACCCTCTCTTTTTAACCTTGCTAAAAGCATTGCTAATCCTTTATTTTTCAAAGTCAAGGAAACTTTTCTCTTAAGGTATTACAGCTTTTAACAGTTAAGTGTATTCCAATATGAAATTTTAGAGCATATTTATTTCTCTCTACCTGACTTTTTTCAGAATTTTAAAAACTAGTTGTAAGCCTTCTTATGACAATACAGTTATTTACATGAGTGAAATAAAAATCTGTTTTCTTTTTTTACAGGACACAATTTTAAAAATTGGTTATTTTACCAAGGCTTTAACTAAAATGGTTTGCTTTCCTTTAAGAAATCAAACTTAACTCGTAAAGTCAGTAAAAACCCTTTAGAAAACTGGCCTCATACCTTGCCTAAAACAGTCCCTATACAGGGTTTCTAACCTGTGCCAAATAAAAAATATCACTTTCTAACAGGTCCAGAAGCCCCAAGTTATCTCGGGACCTCAAAAAGAAAGAAATTTATCCAACTCATAAATATTTAAAGGTACAAACTCATGGCAGGGCTCAGCTTTAAAAAATTCTTATCTAAAATTTCTTCTATGGAAAAAGTTCCATCAAAGCCAATTTTTAAAAAGCCTATGTAAAAAATAATTATTCTTACTGCACTTTATACAAATAATCAGGCCAAGTATAATAAAGCAAAGCGGTCTTACCATAATTTATCTTTAGTGAAAATGGAAAATTGGAAAAAATACTATGTTTCAAGAACTATACTACACTTGTTATTAAATTCTAGTCTCATTAGTTGTTTTTAAGTTTATTTCTGCAATTTCAGCAAACCCTGCTTATTCCTATGAACCAACCAGTGATCTCTAACTGCTGCTCAAAAAATAAATAAAATAAAATAAAATAAAATAAAAATTGAAAACCAAAAGAAATAAGTAATTTAAAAATCTGGATCAGTGTTCTAATTCTGGGCACATTACAGTCAGCTAACAACCTGGTATCAGCTTAGTTTCAACAATTGCCCAGTTCATAAAAAGCCTTCTAATTTAGTTTACTTAAAATAGCTTATTTTGCTTTAGTCTTGTGAAATATATTGCTGTTATACTCTTTGTATAAGAATATAAAACAAGCTTACTGAATGTTTTATTAAACATTTATTAATCTTTCAGATATCACCTTTTGTCAAAACTTAAAAGTTATTTATAAGCCTTACCATATTAATACTTTCTAACTAAGCTCTTCTCTAACCTGAATGCAAGAGACCTCCATAGTTAGGCCAAAATATCATTGCCCCTATTCGGCCTAAAAACGTTACAAAAAATAGATCTTTGTCCCTGGGCAACCTTTAGGATTAAAGATTCTCTTATAAAAGGGAGGGGGGGAAATGTCAAAGGTGTGCTAACCACAGCAACTCCATCTTAAATAAAAGCTGGGTAAAATGAGGCTAGGACCCACTGGGCTGCATTCCCAGACGATTAAGGCATTCTAAGTCTCAGGATAAGACAAAAGGTCAGCACAAAATACAGGCCATAAAAACCTTGCTAATAAAAGTTTACAGTAAAGGAGCTGGCCAAAACCCACGAACACCAAAATGGCGACAAGAGTGACCTCTGCTTGTCTTCACAGCTACACTCCCACCAGTGCCTTGACAGTTTACAAATGCCATGGCAACATCAGGAAGTTACCCTATATAATCTAAAAAGGGAAGACATGAATAATCCACCCCTTGTTTAGCATTTCTTCAAGAAATAACCATAAAAATGGACAACCAGCAGCCCTCAGGGCTGCTCTGTCTATAAAGTAGCCATTCTTTTATTCCTTTACTTTTTTAATGAACTTGCTTTCACTTTGCAGTGCAAACTCACCATTAATCTTTTCTTGCGTGAAATCCAATAACCCTCCCTTAGGGTCTGGATCAAGACTCCTTTCCTGTAACAAAATGGTTTCCTTCCTTCCCCCTTTCCTTTCCCTTTCCCTTTCCTTTCCCCTTTCCCTTTCCCTTCCCTTTTTTGAAGCAGGGTCTCACTCTGTTGCCCAGGCTGGACTGCAGTGGTGTGATCACAGCTCACTGCAGTCCCGACCTCCCCTGGCCCAGGTGGTCTTCCCGCCTTAGCCTCTTGAGCTGCTGGGACTTACAGGCACGCGCCACCACCATGCCCAGTTAAGGTGTGATTTCTTGAGATGGGGAAGACTGGCATATAAACTTGCTGGCGGATGAGGAAATCAGTTTGGGAACTATTGGTTTAAGGTTTCCATGAAGCTTGCAAGGTAGAGAAGGGCTATGTATGACATGATTCTGTAGCTCAAAGGTACCGTTGTTGTTGAGTTAAAAGTTTGTGAATCATTGAAACCAAAGATGGGAATTAAAGCTTTATGGGAAGGGATGAAATCATCCAGGAATTTTAAGAAGGGGTTCAGTGGAACACTGAACATTTAGACGTCAGGCAATGGGGGTGAAACTTCTGAGGAGCCTGAGAAAGAACAGGCCCAAGTGGTAAGAAGAAAACTAGGATATTACAGTAGAGTAGAATACCAGGGAGAAGAGGGCTTCAAGAAGAGGCTATGGGGTGTGGCTGTTGAGTAAAATGGAAACAGAACCCTGAGTATTAAATGTCTTACTAGAGCCTCTGTACTTTCTTCAGCTGTAGATGGGAAAGCATTGAAAGATTTCATACTGAGGACTGACTTGACCAGAAATGTTATTTTCGAAAGATTCCAGTGTGGGCTGTGTGAACACTAGGCTTAGATAGGAGGAATGGAAATCTGTTAATCCTTTCTACTTTCTAACCTGTTAAATTGCCATAGCTTAAAGTAAATGACTGCAGCACTGGTGGTTTTGGGGGATGGGAGGGGGTTGAAGTTTAACAGAATTGGATTCCAGTTCTGTTCCATTGTCAGCTGCAGGACCTTGGGCAAATTGCTTAACCTCTGTTAGCTTTGGTTTCCTAAGTGTAATTTGGATATAGAAATAGTAGCCCCAACCGAAGACTGTGAGGTATAATGCATAATACAAATAAGTCCTCAATAATACTGTTATTGATACTGTACTTATAAGCATGTGTTTGCCTTTCATAATTACTTTATCTCGTGAATCATTGCACTTCCCCCTTCTCCTGTGGTAGCATTTTAACATTAGTGTTCAACAACCATGTCCTTAACTTTCCAACCAAAGTATAAATGTAACAGTTCTACTCTCTCTGGGAGAATTTCCAAATTGTAGTGAGCGCCTGGCTGTGCACAATTTAAAGTACACTTTCTTTGTCAGAACACATGATTATATTGGTTTGTACTTTAACATTTTATTTCCAGTTCTTATAGCCTTTTATTTCTCGATCTAAGTTTCCTTTGATAGCAGTTGGGGTACTAGAGCCCTTGCTAAGGCAGACATTACCTGGGCATGGATGAATGTTCCAGAGGCAAAAATCAAAGAGACTAGATGTACTGAATCACTGGGGGAAACTTTCAGTGACTCAACTTGGTGCAGAGCAAGAAACATAAGAAGGGTGTAGCCCCTTGCGCATTTATGAAATAATGGAGACTGAAAAATGCTTACTAAGCAAAACAAAAACAAAACCAAAACCACTAAAAATGTGTTTTCTGCTTTCACAGTGACTTTCATGTTTGCCAGAGTGGTGGCAACAAATCCTGTAACTGCCTATGATCACAGAATATTTAAAGGCTTTTGCCTTGTTAAAGAGTTAGTTTTCAGGCCAGATGGGTGGTTCACGCCTGTAATCCCAGCACTTTGGGAGACTGAGGCGGGTGGATCACGAGGTCAGGAGTTCAGTGCCAGTCTGGCCAAGATGGTGAAACCCCGTCTCTACTAAAAATACAAAAATTAGCAGGGCATGGTGGCAGGCGCCTGTAGTTCCAGCTACTTGGGAGGCTGAGGCAGGAGAAGGGCGTGAACCTGGGAGGTGGAGCTTGCAGTGAGCTGAGATTGTGCTACTGCACTCCAGCCTGGACAACAGAGTGAGACTCCATCTCAAAAAAAAGAAAAAGAAGAAAGAGTTAGTTTTTTTAAGGATGTTCAGGGAAAAGTAGCACATGGTTGAGGATGATTTATATCCGTGCAATAATTTATTTATTAATGATTTGTCAATAATAATGAGTCATGTAAAAGAAATCTGTCTTATTCTGGGACTAATGATGAAAATATTCATTCTCTGATACTCATTAGAACGATCCCAAAGTACCGATTGTTGAATAGCTGACACATCCACAAAGAGTCACAGCTTTATTAATGGAAAAATAGTAATAGACATAAGCTACAAAAAACAGAAGCAGTGGCTGGGCCCAGCGGCTCACAGTGTAATCCCAGCACTTTGGGAGACTGAGGTGGGCAGGTCACCTGAGGTTGGGAGTTTGAGACTAGCGTGACCAACACGGAGAAACACTGTCTCTATTGAAAATACAAAAAATTAGCCAGGTGTGGTGTGGCACGTGCTTGTAATCCCAGCTACTAGGGAGACTGAGGCAGGAGAATCGCTTGAACCTGGGAGGCGGAGGTTGCAGTGAGCCAAGATTGTGCCACTGCACTCCAGCCTGGGCGACAGAAGGAGACTCCATCTCAAAAACAAAAATCAAAAAACAAAAAAAACAAGATGAAACAAAAAAAAACCCGATTATACAGATTGAAAGGGCTATCATCTCAGCGGCAAAATTTACAAAGAATCGCACCTAGGACCATATACCTATATCGCTATTTAGTGGAAGTTTGCAGTGAGCCGAGATCATGCCACTGCACTCCAGCCTGAGCAACAAGAGCAAAAACTCCATCTCAAAATAAATAAATGAATGAATGAATAAAATAGAAACAATCATAAAGAGAAATTTATTTTTATAATGACATTTATACTTGCTACTTAAGTTCTTAAAGCAACAATATCAGTATCTAAAAAAGTTTTATTCAACAGGAACCCATCATTTACAACAACGCAGATAACCTTTCAGTTGCTCATAGGACTAATGATAAGTATATAGGTAAAAATATTAAAATAGAAGCTTTGACTTTGACCCTAAAATGGTAGATATGAGATACCAAATTCAGATTCCAAACCATGAGACAAATTTTCAAAGAATATATTAGAAAGTTGTGTCAGGGCCTGGGATTGAAGGAGAGGATCATGAAGACAGATTTTTTGGCAGGAGCTGTCCTGTGAGTGCCTTTCTCCCACCATCCTGACTAAGCCAATTGGGGAAAGAAACTTTCAAGGGAGAACTTGTTTTTTCCCCCATAGGTTTTTGGGGAACAGGTGACATTTTGTTACATGAGTAAGTTCTAGTGAGATTTTGGTGCACTCAGGGGACCAAGCACCTTTAGAGCTTCGCATGTTTCCTGAAGTTGAAGGAACTTATTGGATGGATGTCTTTATTTCTATTTAGAAAGTCTAAAAGGGTCAAGAGCCAGGCCAGTTAGTTGTTTCTCACAAAGTGGAGGAAAGAAGAGGTGATTGCTTTGGGATTGGCCTCCACTCTTAGCGGCAAGGGGGATTTCTAAATGTTTCTTGCAGACAAGATATGAGCCACCTGTGCGAGAGAGTCGATGCCCTCTTGGGCCCTATCCAGAGAGCTGCTAAGAGAAAGAAACAAACCCCAATAGAAGTTACCTTGAATTCCTAGGGGTTGTAGAAGGAGTGAGTGATGGGTGGGGGAGACTATAGCACCCACATTCGGCACAGCAGGTGACAGCAGTCCAGGAGTGAGTGCCTTGTGAAGAAGCCGTGAGCCTACCATGTGAGAGAGAGAGGTGGCTGTAAACATGGGCCAGACCCAGAGAGCATCTGTGTGGCCAGGTACCAACTGTGATCATGTAAGAATTTTCTTATTCCCATTGTTTCCTTTTTCTTACTACTTAAACCCCATAGTTCCAGAAAACAGCTGTCAAGAGGAGCAGAAGGATCAGAGGAGGTGAAAAAGGAGACGAAGGGGCTGATCATACCTTTTTTCACTCGATCATACCTTTTTTCACCTTTTTTCTAATGCTGGTCTGTAGCCCACCCTAACTGGGAGAGGGAGGTGTCTATAACTTGAAAGTTTCAAGTGTGACTAATATGCTGAACTGGGCACTCTAATTTCTGAATTGGGACTGTGTTTGGTCACTTAAAATGATTGTATGGCATCATATTATTTAAGAGTTAGAAAAGTAAGTGGACTCTTTGAATCGTCATGTAGAGGGTAGAAAAGAACTTTCACTATTAGGTAATTGTAAAGGGATAGTGGAAGGTAATAGAAAGGTATTCTGTGACTCTACTCTTTGAGTCTTGAGTGAGTCCAGAGACATATATACATACACAAAAAGTGTGTGTATGTGTTTGTGTGTGGTGTGTAGTATGTGTACATTTTAGTTTCAAGGAAGCATTCACTGAGAAATTGATTTCTTTAAATACAAAATATTACCATGCCAGAAAAAGGCATAAAATGCTAGAAAATGATGGTTTAACAAGAGTTGAACTTTTAAAACTAAAAACATAAAAATATATCCTTAACCTTATTAGGATTAAGGGAAATCACTATCTTTGATGATAAATGAAACACCAAGCACTTACTTTCTGAATATTTTTTCTGACATTTTATAATTAACTAATGAGTATGATCATGCTTTATTATAATTGTGAATATATTCTGTTTAGCCCTCTGTCTTCAATAAAAAGCTGTTATGAGACCAGAGACTCTCTTCCTCATATTAAATTTAGTTGAAAAGATGACTTATGGAGCTAGATTGCCTAGTACAGTAAGTAGCTCTGCCACTTAACTAGCTTAGTGACCTTTTTTTTTTTTTGAGGCAGAGTCTCGCTTCTGTTGCCCAGGCTGGAGTGCAGTGGCGCAATCTTGGCTCACTGCAACCTCCACCTCCTGGGTTCACGCCATTCTCCTGCCTCAGCCTCCCGATTAGCTGGGACTACAGGTGCCCGCCACCATGCCCAGCTAATTTTTTGTATTTTTTGGTAGAGACGGGGTTTCACTGTGTTAGCCAGGATGGTCTCGATCTCCTGACCTCGTGATCCGCCCGCCTCGGCCTCCCAGAGTGCTGGGATTACAGGCGTGAGCCACCGCGCCCGGCCTCTGAATGACCTTTCATTAAATTACTTAATTTGTGCCTCAGTTTTCACATCTGTGCAGTAGACATCAGAATTGCACCTGTATTATATGTGGTTATATTAAATATACAGATATGCGTATATTTTAAGAATATAAACACATAACATATGTATATATGGAAAGTGTTAGCAAATAGTTTCCTATTTTATTGTTACATATTCTGATTTATATCTTTTCCTCTGTTCTTACAAACAGAGAATGAAATTTCAGAATGTCTGAAATGTTGCCTCAAAAGTGATGCCGTCTGCTGTGAATGGCTGCTTTAAGAATCTTGAAACGAGGGCACTCAAATCAGTTGTCATGGGATGTCATACTTTTATAATAAGCCAGCTTCCTGAGCGTATGATTGTGTGGACAAGGAGTACAAGACACAGGAGAGCCCTAGTGTGATCTTTCAGCTCGTTTTGTGCTCTCTGGTTGTATGTCAGTTGAAGGAATTATCTGGTTAATTCCAGCTATCAACAATTTCACAATGCTGTGTCACAAAGGAATCTGACTTTAAGAATCTCCCGCATAATTTTATTGAAACTGCTTAAAATGTAATGTAGAAAGTTAATATTGCCCCAAATTTCACAAAGAACTTTTTTTGAGACAGAATCTTGCTTTGTTGCCCGGGCTGGAGTGCAGTGGCTCAATCTTGGCTTGCTGTAACCTCCGCCTCCCAGGTTCAAGCAATTCTCTTGCCTCAGCCTCCCAAGTAGCTGGGACTACAGGCATGTGCCACCACACCTGGCTAATTTTTGTATTTTTATTAGAGATGGGTTTCACCATGTTGGCCAGGCTGATCTTGAATCTCGACCTCAGGTGATCTGCCGACCTCGGCCTCCCGAAGTGCTCTGATTACAGGTGTGAGCCACTGTTCCAGGCCCCAAAGAGCTTTTATATTAGAGAAAAATAATAATATAAAATATAAGTTAATATATTAATATGAAATATATCAGTCTACATCACATATGTTGTATTAGAATGAGCTTTTATATATTTCATATGTTTTATTTATTCAAGCATGTCAAGTAAGTGACAAACTTTGATAATAGTAATTGTTTCCAGTTAATAATGGAATACTCATGACACAGAAAGTGTTTCATTTATCGTCAAAGATAGTGATTTCCTTTAATCCTGACAAGGTTAAGGATACATTTTTATGTTTTTAATTTTGAAAGTTCAACTCTTGTTAAACCATCACTTTCTAGCATTTTATGCGTTTTTCTGGCGTGGCAATATTTTGTATTTAACCCAATAGTCGAATATTGCAACTAGAAGTGGGCTAGTGTGCTATGTCCTTTTCCTGGTTAGTTACCAGATTCTCTGTTCTTCCAAATGTTACTGGGGAACTCTTCAGGAGTAATTGTTTAAATCTGTTGTACAAATAAGCAACTATGTGTTCAGAATGGCTGAATTTATATTGATATCAAAAATGGCCAAATGATTTGAAAGGCAAAATCGTAATTACCAAAGCCAAATTATTTGTCTGAAATTTTATAAATGCAATAAATGTTAATTAGCAACAATTAAATATGTGTAAGAAACAGTGTTCTTGTAAGAAGCACATCTAAGTATTTGGTTTGTTCTTAGGCAAATGAATATAATGCTAATTCAGTAGATCTGATTTTGCATTTTGGAGACTTAACTTTTTGACTGTGTGGCTTTTGCCAGATTGCTTAATCTTTCTGATTCTCAGTGTTTTAGTCTGTAAAATGAGAATAACCATACCTTAATTACTGTGAGAATTGAAGACATTTCTATATCATCTATGGCATTAGCAATGAGGAAGAAAGCTCGTAGGACAATACCTGGCCTATAAGTGTTTCTAAATGATTGAAAAATCTTACTATTATTATTGTTAAAGGCATTATTATAAATAAGTTATTAAACAAATTAACCCTATTTTCTTCTCTTACCTCTCTGCCTATCCACTAAAACTGTAAAGAGAATCAAAGAAGGTGAGGCAGAGAATATACGTTGTAAATTTTCCAGTGGCCACACAAATGTAAAATGCTATCATTTAATTAGGATGAGTTATACAATTTTATGTTTAAAGTCAATTAAAGTGATATTTTCCAAAGCTTTAACCTTTAGCTTATTGATACATCAAACACCTAGAAATTAAAATGGATAATCTTGATTTATATAGTGTTTCAGAGGTTCTTAATTGTAGTTCAGTTGTAATTCAAGAGTTACAATTTAACTGTATGTAAAATGCCCTGTAAATATTCCCGCTAAGCTGTGAGTTATAACCAGGCAATTTGGAAGTTCAGGTTATAAAATTTATGTTTAATGGTATTGATGACACTTTGCCTTTTAAAAACCCCCAAGCAACTAACTGTAGTTTTGTTTGATCCAAATTTCTCTTGGTTATTATTTCCAACCTGGTGTTAGTGGTCAAATGTTTTGGAGCAAAATCTGGTTATCAGAAATCTTGAAATTCTACCCCTGAGTCCAAGAAGAAGAAACCTATTTGAAATTTAAGATGGTTGTTAGGACAGAGGCTAGATACACTACCAACTCCCAGAATCAGTTTGCTTATTAGGTATTTTATGGATTTTACCGTTCTGTGGAATTGATAGAAGGTGTACCTTATTTTATTTTATTTTGTTTTTTGTTTTATTTTATTTTATTTTACTTTAGAGACAGGGGCTTGCTCTGTCACCGAGTGTGGAGGACAGTGGTGTGATCACAGCTCACTGCATTCTTGAACTCCTGAGCTCAAGCAATCTTTCTTCCTCAGCCTTACAAGGAGCTGGCTGGCACTACAGGTGCACACTACTATATACAGCTAATTAAAAAAAGAAAAACAGTTTGTTTTGTAATGACAGGGTGTCACTATGTTGTCCAGGCTGGGTGTGTTTTCTCTACGTCTAAAATATAAAACTTTTACTCTTGAGAACATAGAACTTTTTACTATTTCTAAATACAACTAAAGATAGGAATATTAAAGATTTATTCAACACGATACAGTGTCCATTTCTTATAAAATCCATTGGCTCTGGAGCCGAGTGTCAGATTATTAAAGTTTATTAAAGCTCTTGCTCGTAGCTTTTGTTTTGCTTTCAAGAAGTGAATGTAACTAGCATGAGAAATGTCTTTTAGAAATGGAGTTGCCCTGGTGTGAAACTATGTCACTAACATAAAATGGCCTTCAAATTTAAGGCTGTAATCGATATTATAGCTTCATCATGCTATACCAAAGGAAAAATACTCTTTAATCAAAGGGGTTCATATTGTTCATTCACTTTTTCTATTTACCTTAAAAATGCTGAGTGGTAAATGCTAGAATTTCTTCCGTTACACTTATAACACAGATATATCTGAAGCACAGGTTTGCAAAGAAGTGGCAATAAAAGATTCAGCAAGATGCAAGAATTCTTTTGTTGTATTCCTTAGAAGGTGGGGAAAGAATCTGTTTTTGGAAAGGGCTTGTACTGCTAGGTGAAATTCCCTTTCTTCTCCTATTTCTAAAGAAGAGACTTCGAGAGGCTTTTGTTTATGTAAAATGACTGAACTTGAGTAATCTAAGGTGTTGATATGGAAAGAGTACCTATTTCTCTAATTTTTGAAGGATTTGTACCTTTCTTCCATCTCTAACAGGGTAACAAATGTAGTGTTAATTTAGTTGAGTTATACTTTCTACATGAGTTTGCTAACAGAACTTGACATAAAAGCCTTTGTGAAGAAGCTTGATTGGTTTGGTTACCATGGCAACATGGTTGCATGGAAGAATGATTTCCTTTAGGAACCTTTCCTAAACGCTGTTTTGTGCCCTATAACGTATTGCTAGCTTGCCATCCCTTGTGAGGAGGTGAGAGGAGATCACTTTCAGGGTCAATTTTGTATCTTGTGTCTATAGATTATCCTTAGCAATCAAAAGACTGCTTGGCTCATCTCATTCTTTCCATAGCTGAACCAGTTCTGTTCTTCTGTATACAGTGATAACAGGAGCCTCTCGCAGACCTTTATATCTTAAAATACACAAAGAAAAAAGTGAATCTAGAACAATGATCATATTCTGTTAAGTGCATTTCCTAAAGCTAATGTCTGTTATGGATTTTTAATTTCCTGCTTATCTTTGTTTGAAATTCTGCAATTTATCAATAATTTGTCTTGTGAGTGATGTTACTGTTTTGAGGAGACAAAGGGTTTAACCAGTAAATAGATCAGCAGGGGCTTCATTTAAAATCCTTAGTAGTGGTTTGGTATTCTGCAATTGCTGTAAACCCTAAGGCATACATTTGAGATTTCCTTTGTTATGGGGTAAATGTCTGCTCCATTAGCACAGCAATTGTGTACAAAAATGCATCAAATCACTCAAGTACCACCATAGGGTGTTTTCCAGTGGTTAAAGCAGGCTAATGGTTATTTCACTTGTACATTCAATAATAACAGCAGTAAGGCCTATTATAACTATTTTTCTAATCAGCCGCATGTTTGCATTTTTTTCATTTTCACCCCTTGATTTAAGTCCTTGGAATCAGATACTCCAAAACAGACTTAATGGCTTTAACTAAAGAATTGTATCAACACTGTTGGTACCAGTTATATGGTGACTTAAAAGTTGCCTGGGAATAATTTTGTGCAGGAGATGAGGGAAAAAATTCCCATAATCTCAAACTCATGGGAATATTTTAAAGATTGCAACACATAGCTTCTAACTTTTGACCCCATGATTGGTAACAAAATTTATATATAATAATATGACATGATTATACTGGAGTTTTTATTTTATTTTGATGAGTAAATGTTAGAATTTAAATTTTTGTAACTGCTTATGGATGCTCATTTTCAATTTCTAAATGAATCCTTTCGTCTGAGTTGCCTGAAATGACCCTGCTGGTTAAACAAACTATTGGGAAAGACTGGATCATATTTTGAGCCTAACTCACCTCAGTATTTGTTTTTGTGTGTTTTGGATTTTGTGGATTATTTTGGAAGATGTATGTTTCAGTAGCCTACCGTTCCCTGTGATTAAAGTAAGCCAGTTAAATTTATGACAGGAGCAGCAGCACAAGCGTGAAGTTGAAGACCAGGAAACAGCTTATATCAGATGTGGAATTTTCAAATGCCTGGTTCGACTCTATATCTTCTTTCCACATTTCTCTCTCACTGTCCCTTTTCTCAATAAAAATGAAGAGAAAATGAAAAAAAAAAAGAAAGAAAAGCTAAATTATATAAAGTGATGTCACCTTTAAATATGAGATATGACAATTCTTGTCCACTGCCAGGATTGGAGCCACAATAAAACTAAGACAGATTTGGCCATAGTTGAGAAGAGCATTTATTGAATAAGAAGAGGTAGTTTCAGACAAAATTTGCACATTTGTTCAAAGTTACTGTCTATTGAAATGAACGCTCTTCTCCAGAAAGCCATGTGAATGCACATTATAAATAAAACTTAAGTTTCAATCATGGAAGTCCTCCCCTCTTATTAAGGTTAAGTGTTCTTCTAAGTTAACTTTATGATTTTAGTAGCCTTTGTCTATCTCATGCTAGTTGTATAATCTATACTATGTGTATATGTATGTGTGGCACCCCTTTTCCAGTGAAGGCCCTCACTTCTTCCTCATCCGTGGTTATGCTTAACTTGGATGGTTGCGTAATCTATGTCACAGCTGGTTTGTGCTCTCTAACCCCAGCCCTTGTTTTTCTCTCTGCCCTTGGATGGCTGTCTTCTGTTTTCACTCACCATTTCAACACATTTTGACTTGCTCGCGTCACCTAGGGTTTCCTTCTCAGGTATTTTTTCTTCCTTAATTTCTTTGCCGTCTTTGGTGCTGTTGACCTCACCCTTTCTGGGGTGTTCCTATGGGTCTCAGCTTCAGGTTTACAGCCGCCCCTGGTTTCTTGAGCATTCCTTCTGTGGGTTCTTCCCCTTCTTCCCACCCTCCTGTGTTTCCTTCACTTAAAGCAGTTCTCCGTGAAGACATTCTTGCTTAGTCTTGCCGTCTGCCCTCACTCATTCTGTAGATATGAATGAGGGCACTTCATTCATAGCTGCATATGAAATTACCATATATGCAGAAGATGCCCTGCTCTATATTTTTAGCCTTGACTTTCTGGCTATATGGAGGGCAACAACTTTTGTGTTTCAGGATGGCATCCCTAGGCTTTTAAAAAAAAATACTTGCATAAAGCCACTTACTATGTATATAATTTGTATTTAGTACTAAATCAATAAAGTTTTATTGAGCATCCATTATGTGTCAGGTGCTGTGCTCTGGGGAGATACCAAGGTGCAGAATCCATGGCCCATGCCTGGCTATTTAGAGGGGAGAAAAATAAATAAACCTGTTTACACTTCAGCATTGTGTGACAGAGGAAGGCCAGAAGAAATGTGAAAGCACCTAAGAGAAGTAACTAACTCAGACTCGGAGGGGGGAAAAGGTGGACCAGGACCAGAGAAGACTTCTCAGATGATATCGTCATTTTCTTTTAAATTTCTTCCTCAGTAAGCCAATTCTTTCTGTGATATGAGACAGCAGAACTGTATTGCTTAACAAAGTAGCTCTGCAACTCAGCAAAGCATCTCTTGTATATTTATCAAATGAGTAAATGTGGCCCTTTTTAAGGGAAGCAAGCCTCACAGCTCCTGACAGAAGAGAGGAGGAAGGCCTGGTGCGGTGACTCATACCTGTAATCCCAGCACTGCAGGAGGTGGAGGCAGGAGGATCGCTTTAGCACAGGAGCTTGAGTTCAGCATGGGTAACAAAGCAAGACCTTGTCTCTAACAGAAACTTTTTAAATTGGCTGGGTGTGGTAGCATGTGCATTGTAGTCACAAGTACCCAGGAGGCTGAGGCAGGAGGATTGCTTGAGCCTAGGAGGTCAAGGCTGCAGCAGTGAGCTGTGGTAAAGGTTAGGAGAAGGAAAAAGAATAGCATGCATTGTACTTGTTCCCTAGGATGCATTGTGTTTGTGGCTTCTTTTTCAAACTTTTGAGGTCCTTTTGAATTCTGATAAGCTCTTCCTTTGTGGCTGGTGACTCCCTCTGGTCTCTTCCTCTCCCTCCCGCCACCCCACCACTCCCCTTTCCTCCATGCTTCCTCCTTGTCTGGTCTCATATGCAGACTTAATGACAGTGATAATTATTCTACCCTCCAGGTCATTAATGAAAAATGTCCACTGGAGCACTGCCCAGAATTGAACACATTGGAGCCCCATTTATTATACTCCCTCTAAGGCTGACACTTTTCTGTCAATAGCTCCCTACTGGGCATGACCTTCCTGGCATTTCATAGCTATGCAGTGTTGATCCTGTTTTCTCAGTTTATTGATGATTATGTCATGAGGAGCAGAATCAAAAGCTTTGTAAAAATCAGAATATAAATTGTGTCTTGCTTCTTCCTTTGATCTACTGGGCCAGTCACTCCATTGGGAGAGGTTAGATTATTTTGACAGGGTGGAGTCTGCATCAGGCTCTGTTACTTATTACTCAAGACTGTTTTCCTTAAGATGTGGGCAGTTAGATCTTTCTCTAAACAATGTTTCTGAGGTGAGTCCAAGATCATTACTGTCCTTTAAAAAAAAGTTCGTATATTTTATTATCCTTCAAGCCCCACCCAGTCCTCCTCTCCAGAGTTTATAATGTTTGTCACCTTGCTATGGCATTGGCTAATTCCTTTGATACACTAGGTTGAAGGTCAACATGGACTAAAGATTGGAAGGTTGGAACGAAGTCACTTTATTGAACTCTTACCAAATTTTCTCCATTCCCTGCCTCTCTTAGCTGATCTTTCTTAAGTTGTTGCACATGTACTTTCAGAATGTATTAAATAGCTTTATCATCTATGGAAATTATTTCTTCCTTTGAGAGTAAAAAGTAAGTGGGAATTGATGGATGTAAGTTTACCAAAGCAAGAGATTCTTAATTAGCAAATACATGGAAACTCTACCCAACTATTCCTAGGTCTACAAGTAATGTTATTATCAAAGAATGACTGACATTATTTTGTATAAGAACCTATTTATGTAGATTCTTATGCTTTAAAATATATATGTATACATGTATAGACATAAATATATATGTATATCTGTGCATGTGTATAATTGCTAGAAATAATGTAGCAGCTTGGTAACACAGGAGACCTTTCTTCATTTTTTAAAAGAATGGAAGTCTGTTGGGGATCTTGCCATTCTACATTTAGCTTTCCCTAATGAGTACTTATTTTTTCTCTTTTGTTTGTGCCATATGTAGGATAGGAACATGCAGCCTGCTCCTCTGCTATTTATGTTCAGGTATCCACTCAGCTGGTATAAGGAGAGCCTTGATCTTTATGGAATGTTTCATAGTTCCAGAATTCCCCCATCTGTGTTGATCTCTCCCGAAGCTTCTCTGTTCAGATCTTCACTGAGGCCTCACCCCGCCCAAGTGGATGTCTTTCAGATGGGAAATGCTCTGAGATCCTTAGGAAAAGGTGGAAATATCGAGAAGAGTTTGCATGGGAAACAAGGTGAATTTCTAGGTTGCATGTAAGAAAAATCCAGTTTCAGTGATAGCAGGTGATGAAATTGAATTACAACTGTGTTGTTTTTCTGGGGGCAAAGACACTTTTCTAGACTTTTCCAGTAATATGAAAAAGCGCATATGTTGAGAATGTATAATTTTAATAGTTGAGGCAGTATAGCCTTTCAGAAAACAAAGTTTGTCTTTGTCAGTGATTAATGTCTTTGAGTTATAAGGCTCTTTAGAGCAGGAATTGAGAATGATTGTTCTGTTCCTTAGTGACCTCAGGACTGTTTCTCCTGATTGGGCTTGGGTTATGTTTGTAGCTAATAGAGCTTTGTTAAAAATTATATTCATTTGTTCAGTTCCACAAACACTAATGGACCTTTTCCATGAACAAATTCAGTTGGCAGATTTTTATTGTACTCCTACCTCCACCCAGGTGCTGGAGATCATAAACAGGTTGCAGAATCTCTCCTCTTTGTGTTCAGAGCCTAGGGGGTCAGTGGACTTGAGTATAAATGATGAAATTCAGTGGTGTAGATGCCAGCATCGTGGTGGTAGAATGTTGAGCTTCACTGTAAAGGATTGGTACTGGGAAGTTGTCGGGGAAGGATTCTCTCAAGCAAGAACGGAGATGGAGTCCATGAGTGAGATCAAGACTGTGCCCATTAATTGTTTGACCTGCACTATGTTTATAGTTTTTATTAGTTGCTGGAGTAGTTGCTTTTTGTGCCGTATGTCAGATCCCCTTGGTTACCTTCGATTTCACTCACAGCTGTGATTCTCTGAATGCTGACTGCATCCCGCCTGGGGCACAGTTGTTTCCTTTCTGTTCAGGGCTTTCTCCCAAACTGAGGAAGCTTAGTCAGCACTTCAGCAGGTACAGTTGCAAAGTGTAGTGGAATTAATGCCCCTAAGAAGAACTCATATCCAACAAGGGAAAGGGGCTTGGAGGATAAATGCCCATGCCTTCCCTTATCCACAGGGAAGATTCTATGAGCCTCTGAGACCTCATGAAGACCCCGTGGTGATTTGTATTCTTTCTTTGCCCCACTTTTCTCTCTCCTGATTCTTGGAGTTAGTTCTGAAAAAAAACTACTTGGAAGTCCTTGTCTCAGGCTCCACTTTCAGGGTAACCAAAATTCAAACAGTTGCCAACATTTAAAAACTGGAGAATGGCAAATAAAAATTCAGATCTCCACTTCTCTTGAAACACTAAAGACGTGATAACTGTCAGAATATGTTCCTTTAGAGCAATAGTCAGCTGATGCTGAAGAGTGGCTGATTCTTAAAATGAGGTGATCTTAACTTTTTAGGACATCCTAATGCCCATGCAGTCTGAGTCTTCCTTCAAAATACTCACACAGACTCTAAAAGCAGGGG
The DNA here is from genome assembly GCF_002776525.5 of Piliocolobus tephrosceles. Lineage (NCBI taxonomy): Eukaryota > Metazoa > Chordata > Mammalia > Primates > Cercopithecidae > Piliocolobus > Piliocolobus tephrosceles. Next base: position 73,486,690 of record NC_045447.1, read on the forward strand.
ATCTTGAGATCCAGGGTAATGTTTGAGTTGAGACTTCCCAAGGTAAAGGAGGATAACCTTTGAAGAAGGTAACCAAGCAGAAGGGAGAAGGCTCTACGTGGCAACGGTAACATCATCTCAAAGCCAAGGAAATGGGCATATCTCCCCAGGATTTTTTGCATGTGCAATAGTCTACCTTTTTCTTTCCAAAGTCTATCATACTATGGCAAAGGATGGAGTCATTCAATAGAGTTATGCAATTCTGGCTTTCCATCAATTACAAAAAATATGACTATCACCCTTGATTAATTGGATCGTTATATAAACAGCCCTGCAGTAGTAAACACCCAGTGTGTGGCAGTGAGGCATATGTTTGTCATATCCATTAGGGGAGCACTTGGGGCCCAGAGGACTGATGAATTGGCCCACATTGTCTTACTACACAGCTGTCATAACTTCTCTGGTAGCAGGTGATCGTTCTGCAAGAGCATGTCAAATTGGTGCTTATCTCTTATGACATCTGTTGATGGAAGCTCCCTTTTAGGTTTGATCCACACAATGACCTTGATATTCCTGGTGAAGAATAAAGGCTCACAATTATTGCTTTTAGAAGGAGAGACTTGTAGCTTCTGCCTCACACCCGTCATATCAAATTATCAGGCTGAAACTGATAATACAATGAACACTGGCTCTCGACAGCAGTGTTTTATCTGCTGGATTTGTACGCAGAATAAACCTTCTGCCAGCTATATCATAGAAATCCATGGAGATAAAATGTAGTTAACACCTGGAGTTTTTGAGGTATGTGCTCAGAGACTCTGGTTGTGGATGGTAACATCTATTTCATAATGATATCTTTGAGGACTAAATCTTTAAATCTAAGAAGTGGAAAATAGTAGTTGAGCTGAGAGTTTTACAGATTTCAGGGAGGTGTAAATAGAAAGAAGACAGCTTCTTTGGAAAATGGAAAGATGGTGGGTATTGGGTTATTGGCTCCACTGTTAGGCCTATGAGACCTTGGAGGAGTCAGTCAACCTCTGGAAATCTTGTTTTTCCGCTTGTAAGATGCAGATGCCAATTTCTATCCTGGCTACCTTACACTGTATGTCAGAGATTATAAGAAACTTGGAAACACTTTTTTTTGTTGTTGGAAAAGAACTCTATAAACATACAACGGTGGTATTGTTTCAGTCTCTGAATATATAGATATTATAAAACATTAAAGTGTGACATTTTAACAACTAGTATTTTCAAGCTTTTGTTTTGTGGAGATAGATGAAGTATAGGATGCTGCAACGAGCACCAAGTAGAGTTAGGAGATCTGTTTTCAAGTCGAAATGATGTAACAACTAGCTTGGTGACCTTGAACACCAAACTTTGGTCTTGGTTAGTCTCACTGGACAGTGGTCTCTGACTTTCCTTCCATTCCATTCTTTTGTTCTATGAATAGTGGCTACTTTTATTTGCTTGAGCACGTGTATTCCATCTCGCAGTGTTATTTCATCTTTGTGATCAGAAAGTGTAAACACTGTTCATACTTCAGACAGCGGTACTTAATTGCATATAAAGCATGTGGGGAGCGCTTTGAAAATGGGTATTTCAAGACTCTATATCCAGAGAGTTTGATTCATTGAGTCCAGCCTGGGTCCTAGGAATAACTATTACCAACATCCCATTTAAATCTAATGCAGGTGGTGTTTTGAAAACCATTGGTGTAGAGCATATATACATTTCATGTTTTATTAATATTTATTAATAATTTACAAGATCAAAAAGATATTATTTTGATTGTTTGTTATTTTGTATTGAGTCTCCTGCTTTACTTCCACTACTAAATTGGCTTTGCATAAATACAGTGGGCCAGGATTAACCAGGATTATTGAGTGTCTCTGGGCTTTACCGTAGTGTACTATGGTTTTGCATATGTAAGTCATATTCTTTCTGGTTTTATCCATGAAAGCCAAAAAAAAAAAAAAAGGCCTCTAAAATTCGACTGGCACACAAATTTTGTATTTGGAGTTTCATTACAGTCATTTTAGAGTTAGTGAATGTGGGGTTAGCTTAGTGCTTTCCCAAAAGTGCTTACCATGAAAAAGACTGGAGACAGTGTCTGCACAGAGTAGGATTGTGGTGAAGGGAGCAAATGGGAGCAGCACTGTGGTTGCTGTTCTTCACTTCTCACACTTCCCATTTAACTATAGAAACCTCTATTCCAGCTGTATGGTGGCATCCTTGACTCATTTGTGCTTCTAAATCCTAAATCAGTTAGACGTGCGAACAGGATGTTGATGAAAGAAAAAGACAAAACATAATGATACCTTTGAGTTTAAAGTGATGTCAAGGATGAAGAGCAGGAGGAAATTAATTGAGGACTTTCACAACCTTGTGCAAAATGCATAGCTTTTTCATACTGTAGAGCACACGTGTCCCCAAGCAGTGTTTGAAATTTAGTTTTCTAACTTATGTAGAACTGTACGTACAAGAGTGAATACACTAGACTGAATTAATGTATTCAGTGGAATATAGATTCTCTTTAGACCCATTTTGCCCTGTCTTGTCATACATACCACTGTTGCCCACCTTCACTTTATATTTTATTGAGGGTTCACCCCTAACGTGAAATGGAAGGACTGTGGATAAGAAACAAAATACAGCAAAGAGCAGACCACACTTGTTGGAATTGTTAGTAAAATCAAGTTCCGAATAACCATGAAAGACTTTTTGTGTTTTATTTCATAAACTTATATATAAAAGGGTGATGATTAAAATACGAAGTAAGTGCTAACCAAATCCATATTAAAGAAAGCAAAATCCTTAAAAAAAAAAAAAAAAAAAGCCACCATTCTAAGTTCTTTAAACATTGACAAATAAAACTACCCACACAGAAAACTAGTGAAACTTTCTAAATAATAGTTTAATTCTCTCCTAATGTGTAATTACTTTGTTTGATTATAGTGATTATAGTGTTCATTAGTATTGATTGGGTAGGTAGGTGCAGTGGTTCATATCTTCAAATAAGCTGGAGTCTGTGAAAACTCCCAGCTTTTATTTTCATCTTTTTAAAGCCTTACTTCTCACTTTGTTGTTGTTGTTGTTGAGGTGGAGTCTTGCTCTGTCACCCAGGCCGGAGTGCAATGGCGTGATCTCGGCTCACTGCAACCTCTGTCTCCTGGGTTCAAGTAATTCTCCTGCCTCAGCCTCACAAGTAACTGAGATTACAGGCATACACTACCATGCCTGGCTAATTTTTTGGTATTTTATTAGAAACGGGGTTTCACTGTGTTGCCCAGGCTGGTTTCGAACTCCTGAGCTCAGGCAATCCACCTGCGTCAGCCTCCCAAAGTGTTAGGATTACAGGTGTGAGCCACCATGCTTGGCCTGCTTCCCACTTCTTTCAGTGTCAGCAGCTATTCTCTTAACATAAATATTTTTGTCACTGTAATTGTGATAGAACAAAGGCAGTTCCTGGGTCTTCCTACATTTTAGTCGTCCTACTTACTCCTATGACAGAATTAGGTTTTTATTTCCATCGAATAAGTTATATCAGTGCAAATATGTTTCTGGCACCATTATAGTAGATCTTAGTACAGCAGCCAAATGAAGGGAGTGTGTTTGAGTACTTAATTTGGGCAAAGTGGTTTTTAAAATATGTTCTAAGTATCTTCTATTGAAGCCCCTTTAATCAGATGGAACACATTAAAAAACCAGAACAGAATCTCACATAGTTACAGTAAAGTGATCAAGTCAACTCTTAAGCCAGCCAAGGTGTGAAATTAAAATATTGGCTAGCCTTAAACATATACAATTAATTTCAGGAAGGCTTTGTCAATACTTGCTGGATATTTACAGATAATCTAATAGCATACACTTTTTAAAGCTACATGACTGATAGAAGTCAATGTAAAAGGGGGTAAAATGGTTTTGTTTGAGTGTAGCAGGCACTATTTACATCTCTGGAAGTGTTCTGATAAGAGATAGGTTTGAATCTGTTCATTACATATGAATATTGGTTCTGTATTTTTTTAAAAAATTGTATGATTGCAGTTTGAATTTTGAAATCAATTTACTGGTGATGTCAGCATTTTATAACTCTTAGGAAATGGAAGTGTGATATTTATGTGCACATTAAGATGTGCACATTAAATTAGCTCCTTAAAAATACAAGAAAAAAAATGCGTAAGTTGGCGGGGCAGAAAATGCGTAAGTTGGCGGTGCAGAGTGGCGGCTCCATGCCTGTAATGCCAGCACTTTGGGAGGCCGAGGTAGATGGATCACCTGAGGTCTGGAGTTTGAGACCAGACTGCCCAACATGATGAAACCCCGTCTCTACTAAAAATGCAAAAAATTAGCTGGGTGTGGTGTTGGTTGCCTGTAATCCCAGCTACTCGGGAGGCTGAGGCTGGAGAATTTCTTGAACGCAGGAGGCGGAGGTTGCTGTGAGCTGAGATCATTCCATTGTGCTCCAGCCTGGGCAACAAGAGTGAAACTCCGTCTCGGAAAAAAAATAAATTAAAAAAAAAAAGTGTAAGCTGTAAATTATAGCGTTGATATCAGAAAGATTTTCATATTCTGTCTGTATTTTTCTGTTTTTCTATTACAGTTGAGGTTTATAATGATTTTCCAAAATTGACAAGCCACTGGCTTTCTTTTTTTTTTTTTTTTTTTTTTTTTTTTGGGGGGTCTCGCTCTGTCGCCCGGACTGGAGTGCAGTGGCTGGATCTCAGCTCACTGCAAGCTCCGCCTCCCAGGTTTACGCCATTCTCCTGCCTCAGTTTCCCAAGTAGCTGGGACTACAGGCGCCTGCCACATCGCCCGGCTAGTTTTCTGTATTTTTAGTAGAGACGGGGTTTCACCGTGTTAGCCAGGATGGTCTCGATCTCCTGACCTCGTGATCCGCCCTTCTCGGCCTCCCAAAGTGCTGGGTTTACAGGCTTGAGCCACCGCACCCGGCCGCCACTGGCTTTCTTACTATGATTATTGTATAAAGATGATGTGCATAATATTTTCATTTCTGATAATGGGATTGGATTACTCTGATGTTCATGTTGCCTTCAAGGATATGTAGTTTTTAGAGAGAGACCACGTGGTCAGAACTTTCAAGTGGGGAAAACAAGAATTCTAATTGCAGCTCTAACTTGCTTTGTATACTTGAGCTCCTCAAATTTTGGGAACTTTAGTTTTCCTACTGTAATTAGTGTAATACCAACCTCATAGAATTGTTAGAAAATTAAGTGGGGCTAGGCCCACAAAAAGAAAGGAATCTGGGTTCATTCTTCTTTCATTCTTCTTATTTTTCCAGATACTGTCTGTGAGGTATAGGTTCTGATCCCATGGCTTTTATTTGATAAGCACAGGTCTCATGAAATGAAGTTCCATGGAAGTTTCTACCAACAGCGTACTGTAATCCCTTCTGAGCCTCCCCTTCTTCCTCTGTTACAGCAGAAACAGAAAAAGCTTTCTAATTGAGTATAGTCACCAGGAATCTCTCTCAAATTTAGAAAGCCCAGGATGTTACGAGATCTGGGAGGTGTTAAAACATCACTTTAGTCAACACAAGCTATTTTTATGGATGTACCTGTCTTTTCTCCCGGACTTTGAGCTAAAGTCCTGTGGCTAGGGATCATGTAGCAGTTACTCTTATTTCTCCAGTGCGTTAAAAGGTGGCCACTCATCAAGGTCTGTGGAACTAGAAAGAAGTAAGAGTTTTAGAGTATTCTGATTAAGAAAAAGTTCATGCCACACGTTTCTCCAGTTAGGATAGTTTTTTTTTTTTTTTTTTTTTTGGTGGGGGAATGGGGAGACGGGAGCGGGTGTGTTTGTTTTTTGGAGATAGAGTGTCTCTCTGTCACATGGGACTGCAGTGCATTGGTGTGATCACAGCTTGCTGCAACCTTGACCTTGAGGGCCCTGCAATCCTCCCATCCCAGCCTCCCAAGTAACTGGGACCACAGGCATGCACCACCATGCCTGGCTAGTTTTTTTTTTTTTTTTTTTTTTTTTTTGGGAGGGGGGATTCTTTTTTCTTTTTTTTTTTTTTTTTTTGAGACGGAGTCTTGCTGTGTCTCCTGGGCTGGAGTGCAGTGGCCGGATCTCAGCTCACTGCAAGCTCCGCCTCCCGGGTTCACGCCATTCTCCTGCCTCAGCCTCCGGAGTAGCTGGGACTATAGGCGCCTGCCACCTCGCCCAGCTAGTTTTTTGTATTTTTAGTAGAGACGGGGTTTCACCGTGTTAGCCAGGATGGTCTCGATCTCCTGACCTCATGATCCGCCCGTCTCGGCCTCCCAAAGTGCTGGGATTACAGGCTTGAGCCACCGCGCCCGGCCTGAGATGGAGACTTCTTATGTTGCCCAGGCTGGTCTCAAACTTGTGGGTTCTAGTGATCCTCCTGCTCTGGACTCCCAAAATGCTGGGATTGCAAGTGTGAGACACTGTGCCTGGCAATATAAGTAAGGATAGTTTGTTTTATAGTGACTATAGATTTGTATTATTAAGAGAAATGAGGGACTGGGCACAGTGGCACATGCCTGTAATTCCTGCACTTTGGGAGGCTGAGGCAGGTGGATCACTTGAGTTCAGGAGTTTGAGACCAGACTGACCAACATAACGAAACCCTGTCTCTAGTAAAAACACAAAAAGTAGCCAGGCGTGGTAGCACACGCCTCTAATCCCAGTTACTGAGGAGGCTGAGGCAGGAGAATTGCTTGAACCCAGGGGGCGGAGGTTGCAGTGAGCCAAGATCACGCCACTACACTCCAGCCTGGGCAACAGAGTAAGACTCTGTCTGAAGGGGAAAAAAGAGAAATGAGGGACTTCAAACGTAAGAAAAAAATCTAATGGATATTAAAAGAACAAACACTTTTAGTGTAAGTTTTAGTATATTGTTTATCAATAAACAGGTTTTGGACATGGCTTTTTGGCTATAGGCTTTTTTTTTCTTATTTTTCCTGTCAAAAAAAGGTATTATTATGCATAGGACTACCAAACATGATTTCATACTTTTTAAAAAAAAAATTGAGACAGGGTATCACTCTGTCACCCAGGCTGGAGTGCAGTGGTTACAAGTGAGCCGATCACAATTTACTATAGGCTTCACCTTTTAGGCTGAAGCAGTCCTCCCACTTCACTAGCCTCTGGGACTATAGGCATGTGCCACCATGCCCGACTAAGGTTTTAATTTTTTGTAGAGCTGGGGTTTCACTATGTTGCTTGGGCATTATAATTTTTATAATGTAAGTATAAAGAACTGAAAGGTTAGAGATAATAATGCTAAAAGATATCATTGCTAAAAGGATCTGAAAAGAGTAGATTACTAAAGGGAATGTCAAAGAGCTTCCAATTGAGTTTGATTTTCTCATTGGCAAAACTAATTCCGTTGATTTCAGTAATCATAGCTATTTATTCCCTCAGGTAATTACATTATAGGGAAGCCTAATAATTATGATATACATTATAATTCATATTATCTAAGGTGTACGTTTGTTCAGATCACAGAGAAAGGGGACTTTTTTTCAGAAGCACTTTCAGATGTGTGTACTCATTCATAAATAAAAATAATAACTAACATTGGCTGTAAGATGACTGTATGTCAGTTGCTTTATGTGCATTATCTTGTGTAGTTCTTTTTTTTTTTTTCTTTCTTTCTTTCTTTTTTTTTTTTTAAGATGGAGTCTCACTCTGTCACCCAGGCTGGAGTGCGGTGGCACTATCTTGGCTCACTGCAGACACTGCCTCCCGGGTTCGCACCATTCTCTTGCCTCAGCCTCCCGAGTGGCTGGGACTACAGGCGCCCGCCACCACGCCCGGCTAATTTTTTTGTATTTTTAGTAGAGACTGGGTTTCACCGTGTTAGCCAGGATGGTCTTGATCTCCTGACCTCGTGATCTGCCCACCTCTGGCCTCCCAAAGGGTTGAGATTACAGGCATGAGCCACCATACCCAGCCTTGTGTAGTTCTTTTAACCGCCCTAGGAGGTAAGTGTAATTATTAAGTCCATTTTATGTATTTAATTTTAGAGCTGAAGTCTTGCTCTGTTGCCCAGGCCAGAATGCAGTGGTGCTGTCGTGGCTCACTATAACTTCAAACTCCTGGGCTCAAGTAATCCTCCTACCTCAGCCTCCCAAGTAGCTGAGACTACAGGTGTGTGCCACCACATTCAGCTACTTTTTAAATTTTTTGTAGAGATGTGATCTTGCGATGTTGCCCAGGCTGCTCTGAAACTCCTGGGCTCAAGCTGGCTTCCCACCTTGGCCTCCCAAAGCACTGAGATTACAGGTTTAAGCCACCACTCCTAGCCTATCTCCACTTTAAAGATGAGGCAATTGAAAGAATTTAATCAATTTCCCCAAGACCACGTATCTCCTGAATGTTAGTTGTGGGTTACCAGGGCCTTTTCCGAATAAAAACATATGGCCTTAGGATCTACAAATTGACCTAGAAGGAAGGAACTAGAATTTGTAATTGGAAATATTACCACTTTTGAGAACTTCCTTCAGGCTGAGGGTGGCCAGTTTTCAGGAAAATCCTGATTTCCCTTAGGCACAGGCTTTGCAATTACTCATCAGTTTATTTGTGCATCTCCTTTCACTTTCTTTTGTGATTCCTTTCTTTGCCTTTGGGGCAGGGAGTGTCATTAAGGAAGGCGATTGTCAATGTTCTTCTATTTGAGGGCTTTTAGGTGTGGCTGGATAGTTTATGAAGCCTTTTAATGGCGTGAGAGTCAGGGAAGCAACCTCAGGATCCCTGTGACACATGGTATCTGAAGTAGAGATTTCTGTACTATTTTCTACACTCAGACTTGTACCGAAAAACCCTTCACGAATTCACCTTAATGGATGCATCTATAACAGGGTGTAGGGAAACTTTACTCAGATAATCCCTGTATTTCTTTTTCTAGTTAGAGTTTATGAATCTGTGACTCTGTGTGGATGGAAGGACCAGGGCTCTGAAAGAGCCTAAATTTAAAGAGTATATTAAGAAAGCAATTTAATCATTGATGCAGTCTGACTCCAGTTATGTGATGCTATAAAAGTTTCAGATTGGCGATAATAAATAATATTTTAGGATTTTCAAAATCTTTACCCTTATCTCATTGAGAGGTAAAGTAAGTGGGAATTAATCTCAGTTCACATTTCTCTCCTCTCCCATCTCCTCCCCTTCTCTTCCTTTCTTTTTTAAAAACTGCTTTTCAGTTTCTACAGTATGCAAAGAACTGTGGTAATACCATTAAGGGTTAATATTGAGACTAAAGAGAGGTCAGGCCACATAACACACAGTGAACGAAGTAACACTGGGAGCCAGGTTTAATGGGTAACAACCCCCTACGCTTTAAAAAGTATATATATTTATTTATTTTAAATTGTGACAGTCTTGCTCTGTCGTTCAGGCTGGGATGCAGTGGGGCCATCTCTGCTCACTGCAACCTCTGCTTCCCGGGCTCAAGTGATTCTCCTGACTCAGCCTCCTGAGGAGCTGGGATTACAGGCATGTGTCACCACGCCTGGCTAATTTTGTATTTTTAGTGGAGATGGGATTTCTCCATGTTGGTCAGGCTGGTCTCGAACACCAACCTCCGGTGGTCCGCCCGCCTCAGCCCACCAGATTGTTGGGATTACAGGCGTGAACCCCTGCACCCAGCCAGGTTTAATGGGCAACGCTTACTTCACATTATCATCAAAATCACTAAAATGTGTTCAGAATGACTCCAGTTTTCCCTAAACATCAGTGAAACAATTATCTAAGCTCCACTTTTAATTCCATAAGATGGTGCCAAAATGGTCAATATGAGACAAAAGGAAGTTTATTAACTATAGCAAGATTTGAGAACCAATAATTACTGTGTGAGTCAATAATAACTGCCAGTGTATTTTTATTTCTTAGTTTCTCCTGACTTTTGTGACCCTTTGGAAGGTTAGTTCCTGAACTACCATCTTCATGATCTTGTGTCTCCAGCAAGAGAGAAATTGGGAAAGGAGTAAACTATATGTTTGAAAGCTGGATGTTAGTTTTTGCATATATTATTCCTTGCAAAAATAAACCCACTTTTTAGATGAAGAAACTAAGGCTCGGAGAGATTAAGTATTTGTGTCATAGCCCCACAGCATTGATGTTCAAATCCAGAACTGCCTGCCTAGAATTCCCAGCTCATATATTTATAATATCATTCATACAATTTTTACTAATATTATTTTCTGAGAAATATCTTTGACCATTTCAGAAAAAATGGAATTGTTACAGGAAAGGGGTGCCCATCCAGACCCCACGAGAGGGTTCTTGGATCTCCTGCAAGAAAGAATTCAGGACGAGTCCATAGAGTAAAGTGAAAACAAGTTTATTAGGCAAGTGAAGAAATAAAAGAATGGCTACTCCATAGACAGAACAACCCCAAGGGCTGCTGTTTGCCCATTTTTATGGTTATTTCTTGACGATATGCTGAACAGGGGGTGGATTATTCATGCCTCCCCGTCTTAGACCACCTACGGTAACTTCCTGACATTGCCATGGTATTTGGAAACTGTCATGGCGCTGGTGGGAGTGTGGCAGTGAGGACAACCAGAAGTCGCTCTTGTGGCCATCTTGGTTTTGGTGGGATTTCGCTGGCTTCTTTACTGCAAGCTGTTTTATCAGCAAGGTCTTTATGACCTGTATCTTGTGCAGACCTCCTGTCTCATCCTGTGACTTAGAATGCCTTAACTGTCTGGGAATTTAGCCCAGTAGGTCTCAGCCTCATTTTATCCATTTTACCCTACCCCATTCATGATGGAGTTGCTCTGGCTCACACGCCTCTGACAGAATGACTGACATGATGTCAAATAGAATCAATTTTTTTATAATATACATAAATTTAAAAAAGGAGCCAAAAAAAAGTCATTAAAATTTTGGTGTTGAGCCGTCATCAGAAAGGCATGATGCATGCACACATACATTCGTATGTACTTATATGTGGAAGGCAGGGAAATGAGGAAGTGATGCTTACTATTTATCACACCTTTGTGTCCTTGAAAAATAATGGTAGTGCCATCCTGTGCTTGTATACTTTGTGTAACTCATGGATATGAATGTTTATCCTCACTAAAAAATTGTGGTGGCAGCACTATATTTATTATTTCCAACAGAATCTTACTGATACTGCTTGAAAACAAAAATTTTTTTGTGTGTCTGGGAAAATCTGCCCTGAATTGACTGAGGTCACATACCAACTTAAAAAAAAAAAAAAAAAAATGTGTGGGGGTTGGGGGATCTAAACATTAAAAGTATAATTAAGGAAGGAGGATTTCTCTGGAGAATTGGTAGAGTAAATAAGAGTGACAGATATTCATTACAGAATGTATCTAAACATAAAAGAATAATTCTTTTCATAAAAGAAAAGTTAATTGAAGCTGGCTGCATCTGCTATACCATCTTTATTAAGAAAGGCAGAAGTTGAGAGGGCAGCTCGAGTTTTCAGTTGGTTGCTAAGACTTTGAGCTTGATTTCTGGAAAGAAATAACAACAAACTTCTTTGCTAACATTACAGATACTAGGAGTCTGCAAGTCTAACGCTTCCTCCCTGTCCCCTGCTGCCTGTCAACCAAATGCATTCCTTTTCTTTTCTTTTTTATTAGGCTGATGCATTTAGTGCTTATATCTTCCAAACTGGACAATTCCAGGTCTCTTCCAGCAGGGAAACTTTAAAGAACCTCAGGGGTCACCCTGAGGCAGTTCTCTTTAATGAATTCTGAGTTGCCTCCAGGAATTCTTTCTTATACCAACTATAACAAAACTGAAACACTTTATAGCATTATCTGCGCTAGGGTTCATTGAGGAAACCTTTAAGGACAATGAACTGGGACATGATTGCTACCAGGTGATAATTATCTGTGTAAATAAATACGTGCATTTATTTTAAAACAGATAAATTTGAAAGAGATGTTTCTTACAGATAACTGTGGACTCGGACATGTAGATAAGGAGTATTTTATTATAGTACCATAGGACTGTAATTACTATTAAATAAAGCAATGCATGTGAAATTAATGTAGTATCTAGGATAAATATGCCCAGTGCATTATCACTTTATTGGATCTTTTTATTAATCCTTGTAATAACCCTGTAAGGAAAGCAGGCGGGACTTACGCATTCAAGCTTTACATGTGAAAGCGAGGCTCTGAATTGTTATTGTGACTTCTATGAGAAGTAAACTACAGAACTACAGAAATGAGACTAGGACCTAGATACTTTGACTTACAGTTCATTGTAAATTTGTATCAATGAGAAGTCTGTGACTAAAATAACTGTATTTATTATATATGATCACCGAAGCACTAGTAGGGGCCAGTATTGCAGATTAAATGTATTTAACTACCTGTAAACTTCAAGAAAGCACAGCTTTCTTGTATGGACTGCAGAATTACAACTCCCACGATCAACACTTAACATAGAGTAGGTGCTTAATAAACATTTGTTAAATGAATGGATGGGTAAAAAAGTCACAGCTTTTAGACAATATGCTATGCTAGCTTTCGAATGCAACAGGAAGCTATTCTTTGTTAAAGATAATTCAGAATGATTTTGGTAGATTTAAACATCTTCCATTTATAATCTTTTTCCTGTTAGTAAATATCAGAACTTCTCTGCTGATTTACTATGCTTAGGCCAGCAAACCCAGAATTTTTTGGTTTTCCATTCTCTAAATAATCCCTGTTTGAAAGCAGTATTATCTGCATTCTTGGCACAGGGAGTGGTAGGATGGCACTTTGGTGTGATTTAAACTGTGAAAAATTTTTCAAGTGATTTTTTATCTTGATTATTTCTTAAAGAGTTTCTGGAGAACTGGACTCAATGATCCCAGGATTTACCCTACATGATTAGGTTGTTTAGTTATTTTATTTAAAATTCTAATATATTAAGATTTGATTGGGAAAGGAGACACCAAAGAAGAAAATTTGATCCATAGATCTATACTTAATCACATAAAATATTCTAATTATCATATAATGAAGTAAAAAAGGAGAGAATTCCGTTCTATAAAGCATAAAGGGTAGAATTCCACGTGAGACCAGCATGAGACTTTGAGCTTTGAGTCAAGTTGCCATTTGTCTTGTAAGATAGATTCTGTTAAGGTTCAGGTCAAAGGATTGCTTGAGTCCAGGACTTCGAGGCTGAAGAGAGCTTGGGTGACATATCAAGACTCTCTAAAAATGAAAAAAAAAGAAAAAAAGATTCTGTTAAATTTATTTTCTGAGAGTCTGTACTGTTCTAGACACTAAAGTGAATAAATATAAATATGAGAAGACACATTCTCTACTCTTGAGGACCTCAGAGTCCAACAGAGAGCCAAAGACAAATATGCAAATATCTTCAATACAAAGCATAGTAGGATAAATGGTTCAGCTTTTGCTTCTTGTGGGATCAGTGAGAGGAAAATCACATGTAGTTGGTGGATGAGATAGAGCTTCACAGATATGATAGTGTTTGAGATAGTTCCAGAGAGATTTTGCTGGGTAGTGGGATGTTTGATAAGCAAGATAGAATCCTGTGGTAAGGGATCTCAAGGACCAGGCGATCTTCATCGTGTGTGATGGTGCAGAAATGACTTTTCCGAGCTGCATCGTATATAGCTTAGCCATCCTTTGTGCATATCATCAAGATTCTGTGTGTTGGCACCAAATAAACAAATCAAAGTTAAGCAATGTATTTATTTGATAGCTCTGGAAAATGAATTGATGGTGGAAGAGTTTGGAATTCATGACTTTAAATGAGCTTTTCGTATTATTGTACATTATAGTTATGGTGAGAAGAACTGGGAGTAAATCTCTTAACCATAAGATAATCATATTAGGATTTACGTTCATTTGTAGCTTGATTTTATTTTATTTTATTTATTTTTCATTGAGTGGGGGGCTTTCTGGCAAAAAACTAGAAAGCCTGCTAGACAAATTCGAAAAGAACTGTAGCTTGAATTTATTTTATAACATGATCAAATCTTGTGTGCTCTAAGTCTCTTGAGTATATACTAATAGTAAGGCGTATCATGTTACGGCAATTTTCAGTTTATTCCAAATGGTTGGGGAATGGACTGTTCTAATTAATCTAACATTATAGTAGCTAAGAGATTACAGAAATATTTTACTTGGGTTATTCAATTCCATAAACTAAAAAAAAAAACCCCAAAATTTTAACGCAGAAAATACTCTGAATGTAATTTGAATTGAACTTTATATTTAATTATTTAGAAAGCTCTTTCAAGTTCTAGCGATGTTTGAGTTTACCAATGAAAGTGTTTGTTATCTGACCGGGCGCGGTGGCTCAAGCCTATAATCCCAGCACCTTTGGGAGGCCGAGACGGGCGGATCACGAGGTCAAGAGATCGAGACCATCCTGGCTAACACGGTGAAACCCCGTCTCTACTAAAAAAATACAAAAAACTAGCTGGGCGAGGTGGCGGGCGCCTATAGTCCCAGCTACTCGGGAGGCTGAGGCAGGAGAATGGCGTAAACCCAGGAGGCGGAGCTTGCAGTGAGCTGAGATCCGGCCACTGCACTCCAGCCTGGGTGACAGAGCGAAACTCCGTCTCAAAAAAAAAAAAAAAAAAAAAGAAAGTGTTTGTTATCCTTTATTTTCTAGAAAATAAATTATGGGCACTTGGCATAATTCTGGATTAAGGAAATTTGAATTTCTCAACCAGAAGATCACAGCTTCTGTATTTGGTCTCCTACATAAATCTATTACGTGAATCAAATAGAAATTGTACTCATTTTCAAAGCAATGATTATCAGGCACATGATGATTTGATGTGATAAGTTATGGCTTTTAAGTTACTGCCATCCAAATCAAAAAGCCATAGATAACTGCAGAGTTTTTAAGAAATTAAATACTGGGAGGAGAGAGACAGTTAAATTCCATATTTCTACTTGATAGTCACAAATACTCTGATGACTGATAAGTATCGTAGGCTGTGCAATACTCACTTACTCTAAGCTGCTGATAAATGTAATTTAGTGGGACTGTTCTTAAATCCCAGTGTCAGCCCACTGAAGAACATTTTGTATTAATGGCGAAGGTCAAATGTTTCACAGGCTTCCACTAGCCCCTATTATAGAATACTGTTCAGTTTTATATATTTAAATAGTTAACCCCCCCAAGGAAATTAGAAATATTAGATTCCAATATAATGAAAATGTATTTAAAACTTGGCAATTAAGAATCAGGGCAGTTCGTCTCTATCCCTTCATCTGTAAGTTTTTAAACATACAGATACAGATAAACATATATATTCCTAAACATCTGTGGCCTATAGCATTTTCTGCTGTGGCTACCAACAGTATGCATAGATTATTTGGAAAGGCTTAACTTGATATGTTTTTATTTATAAACCTAAACCTGCCTTTGTGGTCATCATATTTTATCATTTGGCACTTAATTTCTTCAGAAATGTTTTCTTACTGAAATCAAAAGAACTTTGCTCTGTAATGTAACTATACAAGGTAAAAAGGGCCTTTTATTTTTTTTTTAAAACGTGCGACTTGGTGCATACTTTTATGTGTTTTGTTTGAGCTTATTTTTCAAAATGAGAGTACATTAACAAATAACCTTCTCCTCAAGATCTTATATGTTACATAGTGAACAGTAGCATAGATTGCTTTAGATAACTTTGACTTTAGAATTTTATGCATTTCCCCTTCATAAATGAGACTTTGTAGTAATTTTCTAACCCTAAAATTTTTGGACTGTCCTAAAAGGACATTGCAATCTATTCTTACATGGGCTATGATTAAAATATTACTGAGATACTATTAAATGATATATTGATTACTGTTACTCCATCTCCACAACCCAAAAGTTTTCGTCTATCAGTCCAGTGACCCTGGTATTGGTGGTGGTATCCAGTGTGTGAAATTAAAAATCCATCATACTTTCTCTTGTGTAATGCCTAAGTAGGCTATTTAATTTTTTCATTGGCTGGGCATGCTGGCTCACACCTGTAATCCTACCACTTTGGGAGGCTGAGGTGGGCGAATCGCTTGAGGTCAGGAGTTCGAGATCAGCCTGGCCAACATGGTGAAACCCTGTCTCTACTAAAAATAGAAAAAGCTGGGAGTGGTAGTGGGTACCTGTGATCCCAGCTACTCAGGAGGCTGAGGCAGGAGAATTGTTTGAATTTGGGAGGCGGAGGTTGCAATGAGCCAAGATCATGCCATTGCACTCCAACCTGGGTGACAGAGTGAGACTCATCTCAAAAAATTTTTTTTCTTCATATAAAATAAACATAGGGATGGATGATACTAATGTTTTCCCATTTTGGTAGTGCCCAATAAATTAAAATGAAACCTTTAAATGAATGCTAAAGATTTGAAAAGGTTCCATTTTTGAGGCTAAGAGATGTTATGAATTCACGAAACGTAAGTGCGTGCCAAGAAGATAAACAGCTTTGTTTTAAAATTGGGTTCCAAATAATTAATCAGCAGTACAAAAAATTGACTTATGTTCCTTCGTATACTGTCATTCACTGACCATTTACCCAAAGGTATTCGGACTATTTGATGATTTTTTTTTTTCATGATCACAAGTTCATATGTATTTTTTCCCCAAATCCTGAGTCATTGCATTGTTGCTGCAGTTATCTAAAATAACTTATTCCTCGGTTTGCTCTTTCTTGTTAAGTTCCTCTGAGGCGAGTCGGTAAAGTTAAAATTGCTTTGAAACCAAGACAACTCTGTAATTTATTTCTCATTTTAGGGTTATGTTGCTGCCCTCAAATTTGGCTTCTGCTGGGGGCCATGACACATGCCTGTAGCTCCTGCTACTTGGGAGGCTAAGGCAGAAGGATCACTTGAGCCCAGGAGTTCAAGTCCAGCCTTGGTACCATAATGAGACCCTGTCTAAAAAAAGAAAATTGGCTTCTGTAATGTTAAATGTCACTAGAGAGTGTAACTGTAAATGCCACTAGAGAGTCTACTGTAATTATTTGGAATTCTTTCAAAGTAGTGTGATATAGATAAAAGATGATTTTCTACACATTTTACCAGAGTGTAACCTAATGGGCAGCATTATGTAAAATGGGCTTAAGTATTATTTTATTTCTGTACCCTCTGGTTCTTCAGTTGCGTCCCCTTTTTGCCTTAAGTTAAACATATTGCACTTCCATCTGCTGTACACTATAGATGATTCACATTTATTTTTTGCAGTGATATTTTTTAAATGAGTTTAGGGAGCAGATGTTTTTGCATTCATACTTGCCTTCCTTTTCCTGATGTCTTTCCACAAATACAGGGGGAAAAATATGCATTGCTGCTGTCCTTGGTGAATTTTGCATATCTCTTTGATTCAGGCTGCTGCACTGTAATGCGTGATAATGTGACAACTGCAGTCAAGTAAGACATTTCTTTAGTTTCCTAGTACTCTATATCAATATCACAGCTGTGCTGCAGGGAATTGAAGAACTTCTTCAGCTCATGGTAATTCTCGTTTGGGTAAAAGTGAATCCAGCCAGACCTCTTCCTCTGATAGTCTTCAATTTTGAGACTGATTTTAGACAGGTGGTTATGGATTTATAAATGAATTCAAAAATACAAACCTAGATACGTAGTGTATCTATAGCACACTTTCAGTATAGGTTTTTTTTTTTTTTCCTGTTCTAATATCCAAATAAAGCACCTGCATTATTTTAAATTACATGCACAAATGTTGTCAATCTTGTCTGTCTTTTTAAAAATGATGTCTAACAGAACATTGTGGTTATTTGGCAAACCTCTGCAAACAAAACTGTTCTGAATGCAGGTGTAACTGTGTAGAGTAGGAAGAGCACGAGACTCAGAGTGAGAGGTGTCATATTTATTGCTTTATGACAAATTATCCCAAATCTGACAGCTTACAACAGTGTATACTTATTATCTCACAGTTTCTGAGGGTCTGGAATCTGTGTGGTTCTGGCTCAGTCTCTCATGAAGCTGCAATCAGAATGTTAGGTGGGGCTGTCGTCATCTGAAGGTTTGACTGGGGCTGGAGGCTCTTTTTCCAAGATGGAAGTGTGTTGACCAGCATTCCTGTTTCCATTTTAGACCAAGTCATCTTCAATTCCTTATCAGTTGAGTTCTACCATTGGACTGCTCACATGGTAGCTGGCTTATTCCACAATGAGTGATCAAAGAAAGAGAGAATAAGAGCCAAAGATAGAAGCTGCTGATAACCTAATTGTAGAAGTAACATACCATCATCGTACGTCATGCAGTAACCCTGTTACAATGACAGGGCTACAGACAATATGTGCATGGTTGGAAGCAGGGATAATTGAGGGCCAGCCAGGAGGCTGGCTACCCAGGTATGAGTCATCTGTTTGCCGCTAAAGCACCACAGGACCTTACATAGGTTGCGAGCTTCTTGAGCTTGAGTTTTCTCATTGGCAGCAGGGGCATTGTACCACTTTTCCTAATGATCCCTTGAAATGTAAATATCTTAAATGATGGATGTGAGAACATTTTGTAAATGTGAAATAGCTATACCTGTGGGAGTTGATTAAAAAATCGTATTACTTTTTAGCAGTAATAAGAGGAAAGAAAAAAGAGGGAGAGAAAGGGAGAAAAGGAAAAAAGGGAGCAGAAAGGGAAAGTGTGTCCTTTATGAGCGAAGACTAGAGGTCTCTACCTGTAGCAGAGGCTTTTGCACCTTCTTTTATCAATGGTTAAATTTAATTGCTCACAAAATGTGTGCTTAAATATATCCTCAAGATATATTATTTCATTTTTTAAAGGATTAAACAACAATGGAAATGCTATAACATGCCCCTCTTCTCAGCTGGAGCAGATTTGAGTAAAATCCAAAGAATTTCAGTCAGTAGTCCAAAAGCTGCATTTCAGTCTTCAGCACTGGTACTTCCTCATTGTCTTCCTCAAAAATGGAACTGAATGCTCACCTCCATTATAAATGCTACTGTCGCCCATTAGAAAAGGACAGCTAAGGTAGCCATTAGTATTTCCATAAGCCACTGACCTTGGTTCCGTATAAACTAGAATCTAGAAAGTGACTGCATTTATTATCATTTTTAATGCATGTGTTCTGGAACTCATTTCCCCTATGGATGACTTTCAATTTCATTTTGTGGCATCCAATTTGTGGAGACGTCTTCTTACTTTTAGAATCAAAGTAACAATCTCTGTAGTACAATAGGTGACTGGAGACAATTTACCAAGTGGAGTTGTAAGTACTTCAAATTCATGTGTCCAAGGCCAAATGCATTCCCCTCAATCTACCCTCTACATATACATGCTATATTGATAGTTACTCGACGAGGTCATTTTGATGCTGTCTAAAAACGAACTATTTCAGCTTTGTTTCCACCCTTAAGAAATGATTGTGACAGATAATTTTACACATTCCCTCATAATTCTCACATATTTTTTGCTTCATTACCTACTCAATCCCTGACGTTCACTCTACCTTTTATCTGAGACTTGCGTCAGGGAAGGGATGAAGGTCTGGCTGTCCATTGCAGGCATTCCCTGGCCTTAAAACACATTTTTTTCCCGCATTTTGACTTGATCATTTTGAAATGTTCCCTAAGTTAAAACACCTGGGTCAAAAGAGCTTTTAGCCTGTCTAGTATCCATCCACTGAAAATGACTTCTCTTCACCCGTCACCTAGTTAGCCAGTCAGCATCCTCAGTCATCTCACATTCCTTTCTTTCCCCTCAAATCTCATGTTCAGTCCACAAACCCTGATGATATAATTCTGAAATTCCTTTACATTTCTCTCCTCCAGAATCGCTTGAACCTGGGAGACAGAGGTTGCAGTGTGCCAGGATGGCCCTATTGCACTATAGGCTGGGAGACAGAGCAGGACTCTGTCTCAAAAAAAAAAAAAAAAAAAGGCTGGGTGGCACGGTGGCTCACGCCTGTAATCCCAGCACTTTGGGAGGCCAAGGCAGGCAGATCACGAGGTCAGGAGTTCAAGACCAGCCTGACCAACATGGTGAAACCGTGTCTGTACTAAAGATACAAAAATTAGCTGGGCATGATGGTGCATGCCTATAGTCCCGGCTACTCAGGAGGCTGAGACAGGAGAATCGCTTGAACCCGGGAGGTGGAGGTTGCAGTGAGCCGAGATCATGCCACTGTACTCCAGCCTGAGCAACAGAGTGAGACTCCATCTCAAAAAGGAAAAAAAAAAAAGAAAAAAAAAGATTGTCTTTTCCTCTGCATTCTATTCTTTCTACATCCTTTGTCACTCTTTCTCATGTTTACCATTTTAATTTCCATGTAATTGGCCTCTTTGAGGATTCTACTTTCTTCTGCCTTTAGTTCACTCCATATATGCCAGTTGCCTTAAAAACCCTGATGTAATCTCAGTATTCGCCAGCTTCAAATATGGTGTGAGTTTTTTGTTGGCTATGGCAGCACTGCCCACTAGCACTTTCCTCAATAAAAAAAAAGCATTCTGTATCTTCTGTTTTGTCCAGTATAGTAGCTGGTATCCACACATGGCGACTGAGTACTTTAAATGTGGCTAGTGAGACTGAGGGACCGAATTTTTGCTTTTAATTTTAAATTAATTTAAATAGCTTTGGATAGTGTAGGTCTATAGAATAAAGTACAACATTTCTATTTTGTTACTACCCCCTTTTTTTTCCTTTTCCCTACGTACTAACCAAATATACAAATTGTAGGTATCCAATGTAATATTTTGCAACCTTTTAACCTCAATCCACACTAAAAAATAGGTTTTCTCTTGTGACTAAAGTATGCTTAGATATTCATACATGCTTAACAAGTATTAATTGATCATCTATTATGTACAGAGCATTGTAGATGTATCTATGAATAAAAAAAGATGCAGGCACCTGTTGTCCCAGCTCCTCAGGAGGCTGAGGCAGGAGAATTGCTTTGAACCTGGGAGGCAGCGGTTACAGTGAGCCACGATCGCACCCTGCACTCCAGCCTGGACAACCGAGCGAGACTCCGTCTCAAAAACACAAAATAAAACAAAAAACAGACAAGATTCCCTACTCTCCTGAGGCTAACACTTTATTGGACAAGAAAGACAATGTACGATAAATATTAAATTTATTTTGTTTTTTATAAATGAAACCAAGTGCAGTGGCTCACACCTGTAATCCTAATGCTTTGGAAGGCAGAGGCAGAAGGATCACTTCAGGTCAGGAGTTGGAGACCAGTCTGGGCAATGTGGTGACATCCTGTCTCTACAAAAAAATAAAAAAAAAATTAGGCATGGTGGCACGTGCCTATGGTCCCAGCTATTCAGGAGGCCAAGGCAGGAGGATTGCTTGAGCCCAAGAGTTTGAGGCTGCTGTGAGTGATGATGGCATCATTGCAGTTCAGCCTGAGTGACCCAGTGAGACCCTGTCTCAAAAAAAAAAAAAATAAAAAATAAAAAAAAGCAAGTAAATAAATAATAAACACAATGAAAGTAGGTTGTATAGTATTGTATAGTGTATTAGAAGGTATGGTGGAATTTATCATTTCCATATGGTTCTTTTTGTGTCTTAAAAGAACTGCTTTCTACCCTCCAGATTCAAAGATCTACTGTAGTCTTTTCTAAATGTTGTATAGTGTTAATTTTCACTTTTAAGTCTTTAATCCACCTGAAATTTATTTTTGTGTATGATGTAAGACAGGGGTTGAATTCCACCCCCTCCCGATATGGGATGCCAATTCTATGCTATTCTGTTTTTTTTTTTTTTTTTTTTTTTAAGATGTTTCTGATTGTAACTCATTAAATTGATTCTTTTGCCTCTCAATAATAAGCTACCAGCAGTTTTAAAAATTGCTCTAGTGTTTCTAAACTACCTCTTAAGTGCCCAGCGGCATTTACATTGACAATAACGGAATTTAAACTTGAACTAGCTAAAAACAAACAAACACCAAAGAAGACAGGAGTGCTAATATGGGTCACAGAACATTAAGGCAGGATGCAGCCTTAGGAATAGATTGAAATTCTACTGCTATGTGTACATCAATTCATACATTTTTGTACAGAGCAGGTCAGTGGGAATTATGGCTACTAATAGTTCCTGTGCTTTACATATCATATATCCAACCACTGAAGGAAATCTGTTTCCATTTGTGTCCCACATTTTCATTGACACATTTTGGGTCAGAAAACCACCTCTGTGCCAGTCAGCTATGGTGGCTTCTCCTGCAAAATGTGGCAGATGACAAAAGAGAACTTTTGGGCCAAATGCTGAAAAAACAATTCATTAATAGAAGCGTCAAGTATAATCTGTGTCTCGGGGTGCCTTTACTCATATAACCTCTAACTGAGCCCGTAAAATGGCATCTTTGGTGACGCCTTTGGAGTCATCCTTCAGGCAGTCAATTGGCTTCCACTATGCAAATGCTTCTTAGTGGCCTCTTACAGTACTGCTTCTTATAATAATTGAAATGACTCAGTCCTGTGTCTGTTTTGGCTGTGAACTGTGATGCATATATAGCTAAAGTTATTTTTATGTAAAGTAATGTGACATTGATAAGGTCCAGTAAACATTAAATTGGTGATATATGAGTATCATAATATATAAGACATCTTGCCTGTACTGGATTAAATTTGCATAAACTTCCAAAGTTGTACTGCACATTACATCAATTCCTGAGTAAATAATTGGTCGATAAATGAATTCTGTTCTTCAAAAGTGGGTTGGAAGCAATGGGATCGACTTGAGCTATTTTTCCTGATATTCGAAATTGGATTTTGCACTTGAAAAGAGTTATGGCTAATTTGAATGATAAGAAATGTCATCAGTGTAGGTGTTTGTTTTGATTTTCCTCCATGACTTTTCCTTTGCTGATTTTAAGGGAAACAATTTTAGGCTAAGTTAAAAAACATCATCATGGCCGGGCGCAGTGGCTCACGCCTGTAATCCCAGCACTTTGGGAGGCTGAGGTGGGCAGATCACCTGAGGTCGGGAATTTGAGACCAGCCTGACCAACGCGGAGAAATCCCGTCTCTACTAAAAATACAAAATTAGCTGGGTGTGGTGGTGAGCACCTGTAATCCCAGCTACTTGGGAGGCTGAGGCAGGAGAATGGCTTGAACCTAGGAGGCAGAGTTTGCTGTGAGCCGAGATTGCACCATTGCACTCCAGCCTGGGCAACAAGAGCGAAACTCCATCTCAAAAAAAAATCATCTTATATGAACCAAAAACATTTGGCTATGTTTTTCCATTATGGCCATGGCTACTCATAACCATTTTTTTGCTTTCTTAATTTAGTTGTCCTAAATGAATTTTGAATTTTGAATGCAGGATAACAGATGTGATCAAGCACAGAATGTTTTCGATACATCCTGTTATTAAGAAAAAAAAATTCTCCCTTATTTTGATGTAATGGAAGATTTTCATGAAAGACAGTAACTGAACTGGATTCATTTATTTCTCAAAGTTAGCAAATTTTTTACTTCTCAAAGTTAGCAAAAAGCACCTTTTAAATGTAAATACCACTTGCAGATAGGGTTAACAATGAGTTAAAAAAAAAGGGGAGGGGGTGATAACTAGGATGCAGAATGCTTCCTTTCTAGAGGTTGAAGTTATAATAAGCAAGATTATCCATCATTCATTTGGAAGATGACTGGGATGGAGGCAGCATGAGTTGTGTTGCTGGGGCAGTCATGACATGAAGGGTCGAGTTAGTAGACATACTTGGAAAGATGTCGGGAAAGACATGTTTCTTTCCTTATGAGACCTAATAGCGACCTCTCTCCTGTCTTCCTGTCCTGTCACATCTCTCCTTCCTTCTCCTCCTATCATCTCCACACCACTCCCCTCTAATCTCTCCTGCTCCTCTTCTCTACCATCTTCAACTTTAGATATTTCAGATATCTTTCCAGGGGGATTGAGAGAGACCCAGATGGATCTAGGCTTTATTCAATATCTTTTTTTTTTTAACCAATATAGATTATTGTTTACACCCCTGTTCTAGACATTAATAGACTAGAAAAAGGCACAGATTATACATGTCAACTGGGGGAAAATGAGAGGGTAAAAAATTTTAAGATGAAGGGCAGGGAATAAATTGTCATCTTCAAAAATGAGGGATGTTTAGGGGGTTAGTACCCATTTTTAATATTGGAGAAATAATATTACTTTGACTCCATATTGCTGTTGCTCAAGTAGAGTAACTATAAGCTGAGTAAAGCTAAAAGTTGTGTGTTGAAAGTGTTGCTAGAAAATTCTGCTTAAGCAGCCTGAGTATCTAGCTTCCCAAGGTAACTATGGAAAAGGATACAATAGCAATAGGAATATGTAAGTTCTGGGCTATTCAGTTTTCTCAGGTCAAGTGCGGTAGCTGATGTCTATAATTCTAGCATTTTGGGAAGCTGAGACAGGAGGATTGCTTGAGCCCAGGAGTTTGAGACCCACCCGGGCAACATCGTGAGACTGTGTCTACAAAAAAAAAAAAAAAAAAATATTAGCTGGGCGTGGTGGTGTGCACCTATAGTCCCAGCTGCCAATACACTGCAGCCTGGGCAGCAGAGTGAGACCCAGTCTCTAAATAAATAGTTTTCTCACCATGCTTTATATTTCCTCAGTAGACACCTAGGTATCATAATTGAAATAAACATTTCCTTAGGTGGAGATACTTAAAATAGATTATGGGTTCACGCTCTGGGAATCATTTTCTTTTTGTTAATGAAAATACACCCCTCACCCCTGCCCCTCACCCCCTTTTTTTCCTGAGGATTCAGGTATAGAACTCCAAACTTTTTGCCTGGGTGCGGTGGCTCACGCCTGTAATCCCAGCACTTTACGACGCTGAGGCGGGTGGATCACCTGAGGTCAGGAATTCCAGACCACCCTTGCCAACACGGTGAAACCCCATTTCTACTAAAAATACAAAATTTAGACAGGCGTGGTGGTGGGCGCCTGTAATCCCAGCTACTCAGGAGACTGAGGTGGGATAATCTTTTGAACCCAGAAAGTGGAGGTTGCAGTGAAGTGAGATGGAGCCACTGCACTTCAGGCTGGGCGACAGAGCAAGACTCTGTCTCAAAAAAAAAAAAGAACTCCAAATTTTTCCTTTTTTGTCTACCTGGAACAAATTTCAAAACATAGTGCCCAATACCTGCAAAAATAGAAATAACCACGGCATTGAACACACTTCAGTAGTTGTGTAAGTTGAATTTACGGGATTAAAACTATTTCAGTGTTGACTATTTAACAAAGTGAAACTCATACTTAACACAGGAAGCAGTTCAATTATCTCTGAGTTGTTAATTTATGAATGGTGCCATGGCCATTTGCCAGAGTAATGCTGAATCCCTCCCACCCTACCTTGTTCATATTCTGGGTCAGTATCTGAATTGCCACTAGTGGTGAACAATGTGTATGAGGTACACACGCACACATGCGCGCGCACACACACACACACACACACGCACTCTACAAATTAAGCGGCTTCTCAGACTGCCTGTCTGGTGTTTGTGACCTATCTGTAGCAGTTAGAAGTGATTCTGTTGTGCCATCTGAAATGCACGTGATGCAAGAAAAAGATTTTGCTTTTGTTTCCTTACTAGTAGCCATAGAAACTTTAAAAAACCATCTGTAATACATTATAGGAGAGTTTTTGTGTTCCTTATGCTTTTGCTAGTTTCTGTTTGTGTTGTCTCTATATTGACTATAACCTCAACTACCGTAGTTTGAAGCTTTACTTTAACTTACTGAACTTGAAGGAATTACAGATATTTTTACTCAGTGGCCAGCATAACCACTCCTTGTTTATCCACGGTAGTTTTATATGACTTCAGTGTGCTTTTATTTTTGCACTTTGTTAAGCCGATTGGCCATAATTCTGTGACATGGCTTCGATTAGGGAGTTGTAGCTGGTAGCCACAGCCCAGCTGATGGTCTTTAATATGGAGGCAGAGGGCTTGGCAGGAAGCAATAGTAAGGTGATTCACATTAGTTTCTTTTACTGCAAGTGTGAATACGCACTATAGGTCATCAGAAGGATATTCAGGATTTCTTATTGTGGTTTGGACAGAACCATGACTATGTGAATTTACTGAAAAGGTTCTTGTTCTCTTGCCTTTGTAGCTAATCGTGTGTAATACAAGTCACCTACTCCAGCCAGATTAAAACCATGCGTAATTCCTTTTGCACGAACTCTTAACATCTTCAATAGTTATGCCGGTGTGATTGGGTTTCTCTTTCATTGATTAGTGTTTTTTTTCCCCTGTTATTCTTCATCATCTCCTTGTTTCAGTCTCTTTTAAATATGTGTTCCCTCTTAACCAAATTTCTTTTGTGCATATTTGTGTCTATACACCAAGTCCTGATTTTTGGTGGGCTGTGGGAGGCCTTGTTGTTCCTATTGAACAGCTTCATAAGGAGCCCAGCTGTTAGCTGTCAAGGGTTTTCTCTTTTATTAGTCTCAGAAGGCAGGACTGGCAGGGTGCAGCATGTTGATACAAGATCCCAGCTGTTGTAATGGTGCTCTCGGAGTCCCTGATCATTTGAAACTTGAAGAAAAATTTGACCTTATCATGGCAGTTGTTTCTGTTTGTTCATTTGTTTGTTTCTGAGGGGTTTGCAGTGCAAGATAAAGAGATGTGAATGATAACTGTAAGATATGGAACTTTTTAGTAGCAGACATTTTTGGTATGGAGAGCTCAAGATATGGGGGGATGTTAACTAATGTGGATGTAGAGAAATTTGTCTTGGCATATCTTTATTTGGTAAGCAGGCTAAGCAAACTTAGCAAAATTTATTCACGCTTTAAAAACATGAGATAAGAGCTCTTTCTCAGAGGCATACTCTTAAAAGTTTTGCCGAATTGAAAAGGTTCTGATGCTGTTTAATTAACAGAAAAATGCAATAAAAACCAGATTCTGTTTAAAGGGATTTTGCTTCCTGATGCAGTCTTGTCTTTCAAGTTCTCTGGGTGGCTTCTCTATGCCAGGATCCTTGGGAATAGTTTGATAAGCCGTCTAAGTTATTGAATAAAGAGAATCATACACCTTAAGCAATGAAAATATCTGCGTTTACTTCATTGTGAAAGATTGACAGACAAGAACACACATAATAGCACACATTTATATTTAAGAAATGAAATTTATTTAAAACTGGGAACCTTGAGAGAAATGCTTGGTTGGGACTGAGTCATTACCCAGTTAAAAATAACCTTTCCAGGTCATGTCGTTTTGTTTGCCGCAGTGAAATAAGTTTATTTCAGCAGAATGAAGCCATTATTAGCTTGGCAGAGTCCACTTGTCAGAATTTTATGAAGCAGAACACCGTTTGGCTGGGAAATTCAATAAATACTGTAATGTGAGAGGAGTTAAACTCCAAGGGCTGAAGGGGCAAAGAGTGGGGGATTTGTTGCTAATTCATTGTTTCACAGCTCCAATAAGAAAGCGTTAGGATATATGATGAATTATCATTAGAGGTCAGGCGCGCAACCCTTTTGTGAATTACCAAGGCAGCAGGACGTGTGAGTAAAATAAAAACTTTAAGTTGTGTTAGGATGCATAGCACTGAGGGGTAACATAAATATCGAGTGTCTTGATGCTCAAGTTTTTTATTTTTCCCTTTGGAGAATAATATGTCTTCTTTACCTGCCCTCCTGCTCTATCTGGGAATTTGTAGAGGAATACAATGCAGTTGAAAACCTATGACAGTAGAATCCAGCCATCAGACCAGTACCGCAGTCTTGAAATGGAACTGAGCCATTTGTCATCTTAACAATCTAGAAAACCAAAGCAGTGGCCACTCCCAAGCACCAGTGGGCTTCACCTTGAGGTGTAGTGTGTTCGAATGTCTAGGGTACAGTGAGACTAAATT
Organism: Piliocolobus tephrosceles; assembly: GCF_002776525.5. NCBI lineage: Eukaryota > Metazoa > Chordata > Mammalia > Primates > Cercopithecidae > Piliocolobus > Piliocolobus tephrosceles. The sequence goes on from NC_045447.1 coordinate 73,514,433, forward strand.
CCTACTTCTGTCACAATGTCACCATAGACAAGTTATGTAACTTAAGCAGGCCTGGGCTTTTTTATCTGCAAACGGTGTTAAGTAATAGTATTTACTCCAGAGAATCACTTGGGGATAAAATGAACAACATCCATCATGTAGCAAAATAAACAGTAATGACTTAATACTTTTCAGTTGAATTTGAGTAGGAAACGCCAGTTACCTTATGATATACAGAAAGTTACTAATACTAGGGAAAGTCTTTAACTTTGTGGGGAATTAATAACTCAAACATTGTGCTCTATTATGTCATTATTCATTCACTTGTGAATGTCATTGTACAACTTTTTGATATAATTACAGTCGTTTTGAACTTGTTTTTGTTCTGACTTGAAAATGGATTTCTTTATGAAAATTTCCATTCTTTGTTATGATTCATATATGGCATTTTCATGTTTAATGTTGATATGCTGTAATTTGCTGGACCTTCTTGTGGTAGGTTGTTGAATTTAAAACTGAAATTGAGTCTTGAGGAATGGGTAACATTTAGTTGGATGGAGAAAAACTGCAAGGGTAGAGAAGAAACCTATTTTGAGGTAAAATATCATTGCTTACCTATTTGGAGCTTTTCTGGCTGCTTAGACTATTGAATTTCACATGAAAAAGAAGTGTAGGCCGGGCGTGGTGGCTCACGCCTGTAATCCCAGCACTTTGGGGGGCCAAGATGGGCGGATCATGAAGTCAGGAGTTCGAGACCAGCCTGACTAACATGGTGAAACCCTGTCTCTACTAAAAATACAAAAATTAGTCAGGTGTGGTGGTGTGCACCTGTAATCCCAGCTACTCCGGAGACTGAGGCAGGAGAATCGCTTGAACCTGGGAGGTGGAGGTTGCAGTGAGCCGAGATCCTGCCACTGTACTCTAACCTGGGCAACAGGGCGAGACTCTGTCTCAAAAAAAAAAAAAAAAAAAAAAAAAAGAAAAGAAGGGTAAACCCTGAAATAGGTTGAGGGTTGCCTTTCCATTTACCTTGAAAAGGGTATTTTGCATTTGTTTTAGCCATATGATGAAAAGAAATTGAGGATATAAAATGACAGATAAGAGGAGTAAGCTCAGGAGATGTGTTGCACAACATGGTGACTACAGTTAATAACAAGGTATTGTAAACTTGAAAATTGCTAAAAGTCGATTTTGAATATTTTCAATATAAAAAAGTTGTTGACTGTAGTTAATAACAATCTATTATAAACTTGAAAATTGCTAAAAGAGTAGAATTTAAGTATTTTCACTGCAAAAAAGTGAAGCATAGATATTTTAATTAGCTTGATCCATTCCACAATATGTACATATGTATTTTGTATATGTACACATATGCAATTTTATACCATAAACATTATGGTATGTTTTATACCATAAACATAAAATGTTATGTATACATAATATACATATATAATATACATAATATATATATAATTTTTGTCCATTTAAAAAATAAAGGAAATGGAGGATGTCCACTGCAAGCACCATACTTTTAAACTGACTTACTAGAATGTCTTATGGATGAACCATGAGCTGACGTGCTTGCTGGCCTGTTAGGCATACGGAGTGGCATGGAAGGGCCTTTCACAATGTGAGAAGTTACTAGGATCTTAAATATAGGCAGGACACTACACTTGTTTTGGGAAAAGGTACTCATTGTAATATGAAAGTATAGATTGCATTGTTTGCTTGTCAGCCTGACCTTCCCGCATCCCCTGCACAGTCTGATTAAGATTCAGAGAGCCTTGGAATTCATTTCATTAAAGCACTGCCCCAGAGTCCATTATTGCAAAGTATTAGCATAGTGTTCCATGTGACCTTTAAAAGCTTAGAAAATGATAGAGTTTGAATATTTCTTTATTTTAGTGCTTTGGATAATGCTTTTTTCCTGTTTTCCTATACTAATGAGTTATACTCTTACTTTAAAACCTGCCTTCTGTTTACAGTAAATCTTTTGACATATCTTTTCCTTAGCTAGGACATAGGTCTCCTGACTGTGTCTGTCTTCTTTCTCTTACTACCTTTATCTCTTAAGGGTATTTTCCTTGGAACTGGTAATTTTAACTCAAATGGATTAAAATGGATACCACACCACAAGCTTCAGAGACACCTTTTAAGCCTTCTGGAGGAGTTGCCAAAGTCATTTTAAGAGCAGCCCCCTGACTCTTAAGATTCTGTAGATAAACAGTGCACCTCTGGACTGTTGATTGCCCCCTGCCGATGATAAATTATCTTTCTTGTATCATTCCTTCAGTCTTGACTTGTACCAAGGCAAAGCGTTTTGCTGGTCATAAACTGCAAAATCTTTTAATCAGGGACTGGGGGAAAAAAAAAGTGGTTGGTGTAATTGGAGCTAACCATCCCCCATCCTCCTATTGAATTCTACTTGTAATTACAGTTAAACCTAAAGAGAAGATTTCTTCAGACTGTAATAGCTCCCCTGGGTACTTTTCACTGGAGCAGGTTAATTTATACTTACAATATCTGACTACAGCTGATCAATAGCCAATCTGTGATGTGCAGAAGGAAGCACTGGAGATACTGTAAGCAAACCTACTTCCATAATTGATACACATCCAACCACTTCTGAGATTATTTTTGGCACAATCTCCTTCCTTTTCTGGCATCTATAAACTGGGGTTTAAGGATGACTTATTTGTTTCTATACTTATATCAGGATTTTGAGGATAGAATATTTCTTGGCCTTGAAGGTCATGCATGATAATTCATGTTCACATGAGGTCGATTCTCAGGCCTTGCCTGAGTCTAATTTTTCATCCTACTGACTGACACACACTGAGAGCCTGGCTCTGGGGTTGCTTCAGGTACCTCACAGACAGAATAAAAGTGCCTAGGCTTGGCAGAAACTTCCATGGACATTTTTTGTTAGACTTCTCCAGTACCTCCTTCTCCCAGTGTTGCAAAATTAATCCCTCCGTGTCTGAGGAAAACATTATGTTGTCTCAAACCACTCAGGAGGCTCCTGATTAGATTAGAAACCTGAGTCTAGGAACAATGTTCAAATTCTTGGCTGTTGTGTGTACCGTGCCTAGCACAAGGTTGAGCTCAGAATTGGTATTTAAGGAATATTTTTACATGTTTACACCTACTCTTGGGGAAACGGGATGGATTGGTAAGAGTTCCTAAATTTATCAAATGAGAACCTCTTGAATAAATGGCCTAATCCTGTGTGGTGGAATAATTATCTAGAATTTTTACTGAACACCAAGTATTATACTTTATAATTTTGTGTCAATAATTATGATCTGTCTGGTGAATTTAGAGTAGTTTTATTTCCATTTATTTGGAAAATGCTATTCTTAGTTTTTCCCCAGAAGGGAGATATTTTACAGATATTCTCAGACCTGGAGCACTGAGGGCTTATGACTTTGAACGTTTGACACTTTAGCTTTTCTCTCACTAGGATTTTGATGTTACATTGTACAGTAAGATGTAGAGAATATTATAGTTAGTAACAGTAATTATTCAGTTCACTTGGTTACCACAGCTAATCAAAATCCAATGGAATTCGAGTCTTTATGAGATAAATGACTTCTCGTTGATCATACCCATAATCCAAGGAGTATCCTTAGGACCAAAAAAAAAAAAAAAAAAAACCTCGACATAATTTGTGAGCAAATATGCCTTCTTGGGCCCTGCTGACTGCAGCATTCACAAAGCCCCACGATTTGGCTGAGTTTGTGGAACGCCAGCCTGAGGCATAGAAGCTTGTTTACTGTGCTGATTAAAAGGAAAGTTTGAAATGGCTGAGGAGATAGTGGCATCTCTGGCTGTGTGTGTGTGAGGGAGAGAGGAGGGGGGATAGGAGAATTAGAGAAAGAGAGTGGGCCTTGGTAATATTATTCGTAGTTGTAATAGTATGTATGACAGTCTTTGGTGGTGAATGCTAGCTTTACATTATTTCTAGTGATTGGAGGGATAAAAATAAGATGGAAACTCAACCCTGGGAAGACACATTACTTTTCTTTAAAGCCCCGCCCCCTGCCCCGCCCAACTCATGACATGTGAAGTTGAAAAGACTGACGGATAACTGAGAGATGTTTTTGTCTCCAAAGTAGCCGCTGGGTAAGTACTTGATTGCCTTGGTTAATGGTAGAAGAGGTTCCAAAAAGAAAAGAAGTGGAAAGGGAGAATGAATTAAAATGGCTTCATATTGTGTTTTGCTTAACAGATTGTTGTTGTTCTTTATATTATTCGCTCTGTCTGTCTCCCTGCTGTTGTGTTTCTGTCAGCCTTCTGCTGTGGGTGTACTGTCTTTCCATCAGGGTATAAAGGGACTAGTTCTCCTCTCATCTCCTGTCTTTAGCCCAAGCCTTGCCTCGACATTTCCTCCACCTTTTTCTCCTTGACCTTTACTTTTCAGAGTGGATCTTAAATATGCTTTTACATAATTTAGAGTAAAGATATCATAAAGAATCATTGTGTTGCTTTTTACACTGCTCTTGAAAAGTAATTTTCTTGTTGGTGGTGATAAAACACCTTTTACCATGTGTTGAGCAGTGTGGTAAATTATTTACATGTGTTACTTCATTGAATCCATTGACCAACCCTATGGGCTCTGTATTATATTATTTCCATTTTTATGCGATAAAACTGAAGCTCAGAGCATCTGAGTATTGTAGCCACAGTCTCAGAATGGACAACTGGAAAACACTGCATGGCCTCCTAGTTTCAGTATTACTGATCTTTCTAAGCAGATCTCCTTTCTGTTTCCAGTAGAAAAGGGCTTAAGTAAAGAGTGGAATGCCACATCTCTTAGGCAGTAGAAGGTGCTTTCCTGAACAAGGCAGAATTGGTCCTATGGAGCTTGGAAGTCATGGCCCAGGACCCAGCGCAAGAATGAGAGCAAAAAGACACCAGTGGTCTTGTAACATGAAGTCAGTTTCAGTGTTGGGCAGATTTGCATCTAGTAATCTGTCCAGACACTGTCGCTCTGTTATTCAGAAGTCAGAAGAGGCTGAGCCATCAGGAATACAACAGACATTGGCCAGGCAAAAGACAAGACTTGAGGCCTAAGATAAATCAAAGAAGAAAGGAACTTTGATGTCTCAAAAATATGATAAAAAGGCAAATTGTCTCAAGTTTTAAGAAGGGAATAATCTTCATTACTAATTTTGGCTCATTGTAGTGAAATGTTACAATTTGCCAATTAGTTTAAATTGTCTAGCCTAGGGCTATCACGCTGGCTTTAAATTAGAATGCATACATACATATATATGACACAAAATCACCTAAACAGTAAAAAGCAGCATGAACCTTTCAGATGGAAATGTAATGTATTACCACAGAACAACAGTAGTTTCAATTCTGAGAGCCCACATCTGAACTACTTCTGAGTAAGCAAGTAACCAATCCTAGACATTGTATTTTGTTTTGAAAGCATTGTTCTGGAAGATCGTCTGTGGATCAGTTAATAAATACCTCAGGATGGACCCCAAAATTTCTTCTGTTGTATGGAGGATTTTTTTCATGGTAGGTTGTAGGAAGAATTTTATGTGAAACTACAATTTGATAAAAAATGAGAGGTAGCGGAGGTTGCAGTGAGCCGAGATCGCGCCACTGCACTCCAGCCTGGGCAACAGAGCGAGACTCCGTCTCAAAAAAAAAAAAAAGACAGGTAAACACTATGTTTTGCTCCAGTCATTAAAATTGGGTCCCATAGGATCATATCTTTGGTAAAATGAATATAAGACTATATAAATCAGGAAGTGCCGTAAATAAGGATTTCAATACAATTTAATGTATGACCAGCTCTCTTTTACCACTGACCTTCATAGCACTGCATGTTTACAGATGTGTCATTTATTTAAGATTGCTAAGTGTTGGATTGACTTACAAAAGTTAATGTCTGACTCACTCAAAATGGGATACACATTCTCAGGACAGTTTTAAGTATCTTAAAAAACAAATGCACTAGCTCTAAAGTCTTTCCTGAATTGTGAAATTTCCTTTCACAGAGAACATAATCCACAAAATTGTCTTTATATTTTGAGGAGGAGGTATGGCAACTACTTTCAAAATTATGTAAAAAATGTCTTGCTCCTAACTACTACTAGTTTACATTGATGTCATTTTTCTTTATGCTGATTCTTTTTTCCAGAAGGAAATATAAAAGACAAATATGTTAATTTGTCAACCAGTTGGGTAATACCTCTGTTTAAATTTCATTCTTAGGCATACTAGTTTAACAAAAAAGTTTAAATGATAATTTACTCTTTGGGAGGTGGAAGCGGGAGTATCACTTGAGCCCAGGAGTTCAAGATCAACCTGGGCAACATAGTAAGACCCCCATCTCTGAAAAACAGCAACAAAAAATTAGGTGCAGTGGCATGCATCTGTAGTTCCAGGGAGGCTGAGGTGGAAGAGCTCTTGAGGCTAGGAGGTCGAGGCAGCAGTGAGCTGTGATCCTGCCACTGCACTCCAGCCTGGGTGACAGTAAGACCGTGTCAAAAAAAGAAAAAAATATATATAAGCAAAATATATTTATATATTATGCAAATGTATTATATAATATTTATATATTATATATAGTATTATATTTATATACTATACACATGTAATATATATTATATATATATATATTTTAAAGCGTAGGACTTAAAAAAAAAAAGGCTATTCTAAAAATTTAAGTGTATTTGTTTCTAAATGGAATCCCTGCCTCTCAAATGTCCTGTTTTGTGTCTGTCACTCATACTGCTGCTAAAATAATCTTACAGAGCCCATTGGCTCACCCCCATCATTGCTTTCATTTTAGTAAATGCTTATTCTTAGGCTGGGTGCAGTGGCTCATTCCTGTAATCACAACACTTTGGGAGGCCGGCAGATCAGTTGAGTACAGGAGTTCGAGACTGGCCTGGGCAACATGACAAAATCCCATCTTTACTAAAAAAAAAACTTAACTGGGCATTGTGGTGTGTGCACCTGTAGTCCCAGCTACTTGGGAGGCTAAGTATCAGGATCACCTGACCCTGGAAGATTGAGACTGCAGTGAGCCAAGATTGTACCACTGCACTCCAGCCTGGGCCATGTAAGTAAGACCCTGTCTCAAAAATGAAAACAAAAATGCCTGCGCTTGAGGTGTCTAGTTTAACTTTGGCAACATCCCATTTTACCCACAGCAAACTGAGCCTTAGTACAGTTGTAAGGCTTGTGCAGGGTTCAATCTCACTTTTTCACTGTCCCAAAATCGGTGCAGTCCTTCTATTCCTCCATCCTGGGACCTGTAATTATTTCCAGTTATTGAACCAAGGAAATTCTGTGATAGTCTCTGTGAACATTTGTTACTGTCTGCTTTTAAAAATCAAAGAAAATGAAGAACCACCAAATCAAATCTTCATTTATTTTTTATTTTAACTCATGATTTCAAAGCATTTTTTGATTTACTCTGCATGAACTTTACCTATTGCTAGGATTTAGGACTCGCCCAGCCTAAATGAAACATCAAGCTGTTCGTGTGAATAGTAGTTTATATCACTGATACCATTATTCTTCATTCCTGCAGATTATTGCATCGTTTTTTGTTTTTTGTTTTTTGTTTTTCCATTTTTAAATTTTATTGTTTATAGAGACTTGGCCTCACTATGTTGGCCAGGCTGGTCTTGAACTCCTGAGCTCAAGTAATCCTCCTGCCTTGGCCTCCCAGAGTTCTGGGATTACAGGTGTGAGCCACCATACCCAGCTGGGTTATTGGATCTTAGAAATTAGTGGTTTATAATTGAGATAACACAGCATCATGCAAAATTCCCATGCAGTAAACCACATGTACCCCTTGACTCTAAAATAAAAGTTGAAATTATAAAAAATAATATTTGAGATAATAGTACACGTGTCCAATTTTTCTGTTCCCAATCCAAAGCATTAGTATATTCCATACCTGTTATGTACCACATCTCACCCTTTTTTGGCCTTTCCAGGGATATGACTTTGCTCTACATATTATGCAGAGTTCAAACTTATCCATCCTTGTTTATTTCCTAGTCCACTGCAAGAAGATTACAGCAGTGTCCCCAATCTTACTGCCACAGGAAGCATGAAAGCTTAGGCAACATTTTAATTAAATGTTGCCCCAGGCCTTTATTCTTGCTGAGAAAGTAAACAAAGCTTAAACAGACTGTATCAGAAAAAAAGACCCCCGAAACGTTGTTTTTAAAAATTATGCCTCACCTTCTGCCGTTTGCTCTGAAGTATGAGACTTTTTTTAAATGATGTATTTTAAATACCAATACGATTAATTGATTCAAAATTCATTCCAAAGATGTATCTACTTCACTTAAGGCATCACTGGACATAGCAATTAATGGAGATTTGTGGGTTATTATTTGGCAGTGACGCAGAATCAAAAATTGTTCCCTTCTATTCACCATCCCTAGTACAGGGTGGTAGAGACTTTAATTTTTCCTTTACATTCACTATATTTTCAATTGAAAATATGCCACCATATAATGAAGTATCTTCGTAATCAATATTTGAATTATTGCTAACCTCTAATGTATTTTCTCCCTTTAAAGTTACTTTTTAGGGGTGGGTGCAGTGTCTCACGCCTGTAATCCCAGCACTTTGGGAGGCTGAGGCAGGGGGATCACCTGAGGTGGCGAGTTTGAGACCAGCCTGACCAACATGGAGAAACCCGTCTCTACTACAAATACAAAATTAGCTTGGCATGGTGGCACATCCCTGTACTCCCAGCTACTCAGGAGGCTGAGGCAAGAGAATCACTTAAACCTGGAAGGCGGAGTTTGCAGTGGGCGGAGATCGCACCATTGCACTCCAGCCTGGGCAACAAGAGCAAAACTCCGTCTAAAAAAAAAAGAAAAAGAAAAAGTTATTTTTCACATGCATTTTGGTTATGCGTGTGCAACATTGTTGCATTTATGTTAGGTTATAAAATCCTTTACAAAGTCTCCAAAGCTCCCTATTTTTTCTTCATCTTTATCTTGTCAGCTCTATCCTGTAATCTGTAATCTTCTATCTTTCTGAAGGCACTGAGGTCTTTCATGTTTTAGGATTTTGTCTGTAGTGCTTTTATTAAATAACATGTTATTCAAATTAGCAATTGAATCCAATTTCTTATAAGGTATGCTATCTAAAAATGGTATCCGGAAGTTGAAGGAAACCAAATTGAGCATATTGGCTGAAAATGCAACTGTCGTGCTAGTTAAGATACATTTATCCTGTGCACCCCAACTTTTTGACACCCTGTATTATCTCCATTTTACAAATGAGAAAACATATCTGAGGAGCTTGTCCAAGGTGGGGAAATAGATGTTTACATAAAGAGCTGTGGTACAAAGTAATGGGTGCCATAACAGGAGATTGGATAATAGATGGCTCCTTTGTGCCTTGAGGAGGGCTGCCTAACTCTTCTTTGGATAGGAGTCAGGAGAGAGGGAGAAGGTAGCTGGAAGTGTGTCATGCAAGCAAAGCTTCAGAGACACTACTTTTGTGTTGATCACTCATAAACAAATAAGAGTTTCTCAGTAGCCAGGGCAGGATAGAGAGTTCTAGACAAAACAAACAGCATATGCAAGTGTAATGAAATAATATTTTGTATGTTTGAAACTGCAATTATTTTATTTTGATTCAGTTATTGTAAACAAGTGACAAGATTAGCTAGCAAAGTAGACAAGATTTAAATTATGAAGTCAATTTCTAAATCAATGTAAAGAGCTTGGAATTTATTTTAATGATGGGAATTCAATGAAGTGTTTTAAGCAGGGGATTTACATTATCAGATTTTTGTTATGAAAAGATAATTCTGACTTCAGCTTTGAGCAAGTGGGATAGGGACCAATTTATTCTCCTGCCTGATACAAGTCATAAAACGGATAAAATGCATGAAACAATGGTCCTCAAGACATGGGACTTCAGGTCCTGAAGTACAGTGCCCTCTGAGTGATGAGAGACCCACAAGTGAGGGCCATGATTGCCTCAGCTTACTGCCTGGAAAGAATTTCTAGGGTTTAAAGAGAGGAGATCAATTGAAACTTGGCAGACTACTGAGTTGGGAAGATGGGGCCGAGTGTCTGGGGAGGCTAAGGCAGCTAGAGTCTACAGGACATAGTACCAGGACAGATAACTATGCAGAAAGAGCTCTGGTGATCTACAGAGGCTTCCTGACTGGTTGATATTCAAGAGAGTGCTGACCAGCAAATGCACGTGAACAAACTACCCAAGGCTGGGGAAAGAACCACTCAAAAAGACTGAAGGAAACAATCTCTGGAGCTTGCGCAGGGCTGGGAATACTACGTACTCCCATCCACCAGAGAGGAAAGCTCCATAATTCATAGGCCATTCAGTAGAGTACTCAGAAGGGTTTTGCTTCAGAAGTGGGGAAAAATTGACTTTAGATTAAACCCTAAGCTGAGTCCTAACTAAAGAATCTTAAATACAAGGCCTAAAGTTACCAAAATGTTTCCAAGAATCTTAACTGAATCCCTGAACAAAAAGCAAGAATATTTATAGGGACACAAAAATATCTAGCACCCCCAAAATAAAATTAACAGTGTCTAGTATCTAATAAAAAATTACCAGATATAGAAGGAAGCAGAAAAATTATACTCATAATTATGAGAAAAAAAGTCAACCAATTGAAACTGACTCAGAATTGACGCAGATGTTAGACGCAGACAAGAACATTAAAATAAGTTTCTTAAAAACTATTTTTATTATTATTATTTTTTTAGAGACAAGATCTCGCTCTATTGCCCAGGCTGGATTGCAGTGGCGTAATCATAGCTAACTACATCCTCAAACTCCTGGGCTCAAGTGATCCTCCTGCGTCAGCCTCCCAAGTAGCTGGGACCACAGGCATGCACCACTACACCAAGCTAATTTTTCAGTTTTTTGTAGAGATGGGGTCTCACTGTCTTGCCCAAGCTGGTCTTGAACTCTTGGCCTCAAGCAGTTCTTCTGCTTGAGGTTTTTAAGTATACTTCTTTATGTTTAAAAAAATGCTGTGCTCCTTTATGTTTTAAAAAGTAAGCAGTGACATGCAAATATTTAAAAACCCAGAATAGAGCTCTTGAGATAAAAAAACTACAATGTCTCAGGTGAAAATTAGAGAAGGTGAGTTAATAGCCAACAAGGCATTACAGAAGAAAAGGTTGCCAGGCGCGGTGGCTCAAGCCTGTAATCCCAGCACTTTGGGAGGCCGAGACGGGCGGATCACAAGGTCAGGAGATCGAGACCATCCTGGCTAACCCGGTGAAACCCCGTCTCTACTAAAAAAAATACAAAAAACTAGCTGGGTGAGGTGGCGGGCGCCTGTGGTCCCAGCTACTCGGGAGGCTGAGGCAGGAGAATGGCGTAAACCCGGGAGGCGGAGCTTGCAGTGAGCTGAGATCCGGCCACTGCACTCCAGCCTGGGCAACAGAGGGAGACCCCGGCTCAAAAAAAAAAAAAAAAAAAAAAAAAGAAGAAAAGGTTAATGAACTCGAAACCATCACAATATAAATTATGTAAAAATAAACAGAAAAAGAATTTAAAAGAGTTCTGGCCTCAAAATCTGTGATGTTTTTTTCAGAAAGAAATAGATTTTTTTTTTTTTTAATTTTTAGTTTTTGTGGGCACATAGTAGGTGTATATATTTATGAAGTACATGAGATAGTTTTTACAGGCATATAATGCATAATAATCACATCAGGGCAGATGGGGTATCCATCTCAAGCATTTATTCTTTTTTTAGCAGTTACTCTTATACAGTCTGATATTTGCTAATACTGATTAGTTGATGAAGCATTTGGTTTCTGACCTAGCTTGTGTGCGTGAGGTACGCCGTGTTGCGCTGGATTATGAGATGATGTTAGGAAATGACTGATGGCTGCATTTTTTTTTTTTTTGTTTTGTTTTTTTTAGAGCCTTGCACAGCTGACAGCTTTGGCTACTAGTTTGGTCATCTAAAACAGGGGTTGAATGCTTATAATTGAGCATGTGTATGTGTGCATGCAATTTGAAAACAGTGTTCTCTTATAATTATCCGTTAAGCATTCAGTTTTTCCTTTTAGATGACTTTGGAACTTTGAGTACATTTTTTATGCATAAAGCAAACATCCAGTACCTATTTCCGCTCCACAGATCTACAAGTGACAAACCAAAGGGAAAATTTACATTGGAAATTTATGAGGTCTTTAGCTTTTACTGAATACTTATTTAAAGTCCGTGTGTCACTATAGCACACTGATTTAGACTTGTCACTTGTTTTTGGTGGGAAAAAGAGATTTCCTGTTTTACCATGACAGGCAAAGCACTACCGTTTGATATATCAAGGAATAAAACACTTTCCTTGATTCTAAATTCTAAGAAGTTTTGAAAGTACAGTGATAGTTTTAGTGTTTTGTATACACAGACTTGTATACACGCCTGGTTTTCCTCCACAATGGAAAAGCTTTTGTAAATAACTAGGAAAATGTTTTACAAATCACTGTATTCAGTTGGAATACAAAAAGTTTTAAATAAAGAATAAAGACTATTATCTTTTTCTTTTCTTTTTTTCTTTTTTGAGACAGAGTCTTGCTGTCGCCTAGGCTGGAGTGCAGTGGCACGATTTTGGCTCACTGCAAGCTCTGGCCTCCCGGGTTCACGCCATTCTCCTGCCTCAGCCTCCCGAGTGGCTGGGACTACAGGTGCCCGCCATCACGCCTGGCTAATTTTTTTTGTATTTTTAGTAGAGACGGGGTTTCACCATGTTAGCCAGGATTGTCTTGATCTCCAGACCTCATGATCCGCCTGCCTCGACCTTCTAAAATGTTGGGATTACAGGCGTGAGCCACCGCGCCCGGCATAAAGACTATAATCAATGAAAGCATGCAATGGGAAGTGTTTTGTTCAGTTCAGCGAATGCTGATTACATCTTAAAGTTTTCAGGTTTCTATTGTGTTTTGTCTTTCAATTGAGTTTGAATATTTGACGTTTTTGCCCATTAATATATGAACAGTTTTTGGAAAGGACCAGATAATTAGTGGAACATACATTACTTAAAACATACAATATATATTTCCTTGAAAATATGTAATTTTAAAAAAGGTCAAGCAAGTATCAAGCAGATCTCATTTAGGATCTTTGAGTTGGGTCTGAAGTGTAAGATACTGGATTTAGTGAAAGCTTCTCAGTCAGTTTCCTAGAGGGATTGACTACACCATTATCCAATAATAATTAAATCTTCCATATTATACAGTTTAGAGAGTATATTTAATGAGAGAAAAATGAATTGCTGTTGAATAGAAAATAGACAAATCTCATAGAACATAATTTTTCATTCTTTGAATAAATTTTCTTATATTTTCTAATTATTTCATTGTATTAAAATAGACAGTGGATTGTGTTATTTTTTTTTTTTATTACACTGTCATACCAAATTGAGAAGGTACTTTCTTTCTTTCTGTTTATTTATTTATTGGATACAGAATCTAGCTCTGTCATCCAGGCTGGAATGCAGTGGGCTTGATTTCGGCTCGCTGCAACCTCCACTTCTCCAGGTTCAAGCAATGCTGTCTGCCTCAGCCTCCCGGCTAGCTGAGATTACAGGCATGCGCCACCATGCCTGGCTAATTTTGTGTTTTTAGTAGAGACAAGGTTTCCCCATGTTGGCTAGGCTGGTCTTGAACTCCTGACCTCATGTGATCCACCAGCCTTGGCCTCCCAAAGTTCTGAGATTACAGGCATGAACCACCATGCCTGGCTGGTACTTTTAGTCAGACAGTTTTCACTCATAGATGTCTTAGCACAGTAATATTTGGCAGACCATTTCTTATTCCTGTTTATCTGAATGTCCATTTTTTAAAACCGATTGTATATCTACCAGCTTGCAATTACTGGCATCCATGGGATGGGAGTAGGAGAGTGCAGTCAGATTTCTATGTATTTTCTTTTTTTTTTTTTTTTTTCTAATTGTGAATTCTGAACCATTTACAAGCAAAAACTCTCCCTCTCCCCTTTGTTTTAGAAATATAAAACAATGAAGATTTTTAAGAGATGGAAAACTATTGAACAGAGTTCCCCTGACACCAGTAGTCTCACAGTAGAACATTTCATTTTTACATTGAGGGCTGATTTTTAGAGAGAAACCTGTTTCTGTGCAATTGGTATTCAAATGAGTGGTGGGGGACACATTTTTTCATCTGTCACATTAAGTTTTTGGCAGTTTTCCACTGCTTTCAAGAAGGAGGGAGATCCACACAACTACAGATGCCTTTGTTGTCTACTGCCTGGGCCAAATCACACACTCCGTGGATGTTCAATAAATATTGATTGATGATGCTATTCACTCAAAACACTCTCAGGTTAAAACTTGGAGTGAGTGCTTAACATTCTCATCCAGCTGTAATCATGTTTTTGCTATTTTCATTTAGTTCTCAGTACTAGTGTTTACAAAACTGTAGCATTGTGAGGAAACTAAACGAAGATATATAAATAGTGAGTTAGTAAATAAATCCGAATGTACTCAAACAAATACTAGACACAAATGTTTCCTAATACCATGCCTAGTAAACATTATAACGTAAACCATTTGTTACCTTTATTAGTTTTTCTTCATGTTGCACATTTAAATATATAAAAATATTTCCACTCTTACATAAAACATTTTCCTTGGATGATTCATAAATCATTGACAAAAGCTGGCATTATGCTAACACAAAGAATTTGGTGGGTTGCTTTTGGCTAAACACCTCTCCTGTGCCTCCTTGCCATGTACACAAACACCCGTGAAACACGGGAAATCTGTCATTATTATATAGTGCTATAATATGGTAAGAATAGCATTAGACTATTAGTAAGTTAGTGTATTAGTCCCTTGCAAACAGTTTAATAATTATTTTATTCAGTGAGTTTCATTTTTCTTATATCTTAAAAGAAGAGCTGGATTACTTCATTTCTAATATTAATTCCAGATTATAAATTCTATGAATATTTGATTTCTTTTTCTTCCAATGAAGGGTTTTGGACTATATCTTTATGGAATCATTATTAGAAGGAAAATAAATTTTTATGGGGGAAAAAAAAAACCAGTAGCAACAGTAGTCTTTTGTAGTGTTTAATACATTTAGTTAAATTTTTTACTTTTTAACTGGGTGTCATTTTGTAGCTAAAGTTTTACTGACTTGTATTTCTTCTTTTTTAAAAGTTATTTGTTTATTTATTTTGAGACAGGATCTTGCTCCGTCACCCGGGCTGAAGTGCAGTGGTTCAGTCTCCACTCACTGCAGCCTCCTCCTCTGGGTTCAAGAGATTCTCCCACCTCTCAGCCTCCTGAGTAGCTGGGACTACAGGTGTGCGCCACCACACCCAGCTAATTGTTTTGTAGTTTTTGTAGCGACAAGGTTTTGCCATGTTGCTCAGACTGGTCCTGAACTTACAGGCTCAAGGGATCCACTTGTGTCAGCCTCCCAAAGTGTTGGGATCACAGGCAGTACTATAGGCACATACCATTATGCTCATTTTTTTTTTTTTCAATTTTTTTTTCTTTTTATCAAGATGGGTGTCTCACTATGTTGCCCAGGCTGGTTTCAAACTCCTGGGCTCAAGCAAGCCTCTTGTCTTGGCATTTCAAAGTGTTGGTATTACAGATGTGAGCTATCACGCCCACACTTAATGTCTTTTAAAGATGCAAATTCAGGCCAAATAGTTACAACTATCTCTGTTTTTCCACACCCTATTGTATTTGAGAAATTTGTGAAATATTTTCTTTTCCTCTAACCTTTTTAATTACAGTAGTACATTTGTTGTAAAAAATTTGGAAGGAGTAAAACTTCTTCTTTATCCTAATTCTCACCGTGTTTAGTTATATGTGTTTCCTTTTTCATCTTTGCCATACACAACAGTGGGTCTTTTTTCTTTTTTCTGTAACTTAAATGAGACCACACTGAGTGGTTCTCAACTTAAGTTATACATTGGAATCACCTAGTAAGCTTCAAAAACACACAGATGCCTGGGTCTCCCCTTGAAAGATTCAGACTTATTTAGTCTGGAGTATGATCTGAGCATCAGAATTAAAAAACAAACACAAAATTTTTAAGTCCCTGATAGTTCTATTGTATGGTCAAGTTTGAGATCCCTAACAAAACTTTTACCGTTTGTTTTCTTCGTTGAAGTTTGATCATGGCCACCCATCTGTTATGACTCCACATGTGGTACACCCTCACTGATGGTCACTCAGATATTTTCTAATTTTGCTATTACAAAAAAAAATGCTGCAATAAATGTACATGTATCTTTGAGTTCCTGTGTGAATGATCTTTGGGTAGAGTCGTACAAGGGGAAATACTGGTTCAAAAAATGTGAGGAACCGGGTGTGGTGGCTCAAACCTATAATCCCAGCACTTTGGTAGGCCAAGGTGGGTAGATCACTTGAGGTCGGGAGTTTGAGACCAGCCTGGCCAACATGGTGAACCCTATCTCTACTAAAAATACAAAAATTATCTGGGTGTGGTGGTG
>NC_045447.1:73530999-73547285 GCF_002776525.5 Piliocolobus tephrosceles
CAAAAAAAAAAATGGGCAAAAAAAAAAAAAAACCAACTAAAAAAAAAAAAAAAAAAAAAGGGGGGGGGGAATATTTTATCTAAATCTCTTATATATGTGGTTGTTCATTTTGGTTTTGTTTGATTTGGGGGCATTATCTATTTCTCTTTTTCTTAAAGCTTAGGGTCAGAAATATAGCATTACCAGAGTTGAAAGGAAACATATACAGTAAGTCCTCACTTAACATTGTTGATAGATTCTTGAAAACTATGACCTTATGCAAAACCTATGCAGCCAATTTTACCATAGGCTAATTGATATAAACAAGAGTTAAGTTCCTATGGCATATGTCTGGTTACAAACACATCACGAAACTTCTAAATAAACACTTCTAATATTAAACATTGAAATTAGTGTGAGCTGTATATATATTTAAGAAGGATTAATAAGAACAAGTAAGACAATTATTTACCCAACTTTTGGTGAATCCTTAAGTGATGATGGTCCTAGTGGTGGTGGGTTTAATCAAGGAATAAATGTTCACAAAGTGAAAATTGTAAGAAGTGTCCCACCATGCAATTCAAAAGCAATCAATTACAAACATAGGTGAGTGCTTTTGTGCCGCAATGTTTATTGTCGGGTATTTGTGTGATTATATATAATGTATTAATTTTCTATTTGATAGTAATTTTTTTTTTTTTTTTTTGAGGCAGAGTCTTGCTCTGTCGCCCAGGCTGGAGTGCAGTGGTGCGATCTTGGCTTACTGCAAGCTCCGCCTCCCAGGTTCATGCCTTTCTCCTGCCTCAGCCTACCGAGTAGCTGGGACTATAGGCACCTGCCGCCACGCCCGGCTAATTTTTTTGTATTTTTAGTAGAGATAGGGTTTCACCATGTTAGCCAGGATGGTCTCGATCTCTTGACCTGATAGTAATTTTTAATCATTCGTTTATTCATTTTCCAATGTACTTATTCAAGTTCAGAATTGCAGGAGGCTGGATCCTATCCTAGCAGCTCAGGGTGCAAAGCGGGGAACTGATCCTGCAGAATACACCATCCCATCTCAGGGTACACTCACACATACTTACTCACTGACACTGGGACACTTGAGATACACTGACTCACCTACAGTGCACATGTTTGGGATGTGGGAGGAAACCAAGTACCCAGAGAAAACCCATGCATACTTGGGGAGAATGCATACACTGCACAAAGACAGTGGCCTCGGCTGGGGATTGATTTTTTTTTTTTTCTTTTTTTTTTCCATCAATGGTAAAATGAAATGAGGTTGAACCAAATGATGTTATCTGAGGACCTGCTGTTATGTTTTCTGCCTACATTTCCCACCTAGTGTAAGGAAACTCTTGGTATGGGCACTACCAATGTCTATCCACCAAGAGGGCCTTAAAGGCAGTCCCTGATGTGGGGCGATTCCAGTTGTCATTTTTTCCTACATCAGGGTTAGAACTAGCTGTTTATACCTTTGAGCACTACATTTTGTTGACCACAGAAGTCTTAGAAATCATTTTGGTTAAAATATTTGTTGTATAGTTGAAGAAATGAGGGCCTGAAGCTGTGGATACCCTGTCCAATATCAAACAGCTGAAAAATCATAATGCTGAGTTTGGAGAACAGGACTCATTCTTGACCCACTGTAGCTTAATCTGATTACATATTGTAGTAGTTAGCCATTTCTGCCTACTAGTACTGTAGTAGTTAGCTACTGCTGCCAAGTTTAGCAACTTAAAACAGCATTTATTATCTCAGAGCTTCTGTGAGTCAGGAATATGGGAGTAGCTTAACCAGGACGTTCTGGCTTAGGATCTGTTACGAGGTTGCAGTTAAGATGTCGGCCAGAGATGTAGTCATCTCAAGGCTGGGCTGGGGGAATATTGGCTTCTAGGCTCTGCTACATGGCCATTGGCAGGACTGATAATACCCGCTTCTCAACTTATTCCCATGGTTGTTGGCAGGGATTGGTTTTTCTCACCATGTGGGGCTGTCCACGGGTTGTCTAAGTGTCTTTAGAACATGGAAGCTTGCTTATGCCAGAGAGAATGAAGATGGCAGGAGATTGTACCCAAGATGGAAGTCATGGTTTTTATATAACTTATTGCGTTATTATTATTGCATCGCCTCTGGCATGCTCTGTTTGCTGGAAGCAGTCACTAAGTCTAGCGTACAGTCAAGGGGATTGGAATTATGCTTCATCTTTTGAGGGGAAGATTATCAGATAATTTGTGGACGTATCTTTAAACTACTACACATACGTTTAAACCATATTTAGCATTTGGTAATTGCAAAATTCATACTTTCAGCTCAAAGGGCACTTTATTTCACTTCCTAGCCCTAAAGGGAAGCTAGAGAATCTAGAGAATCATTTTATCATAACCACACAACTGAAATAAACTTCTGAAATTAATAGGGCAGAACAGTATTTTAAAGGTTGTCTGGCTAATAAATAGGAGATAATGTTGGGACCCAGCATTTTAACTCATCAAATGTATCCTCATGCCCCATCATGAGGTGTGTTTAATTATTAAATGATTACATATTAATGTATGCATCATGTAATCTCTATTTCCATCAAATAACCCACTATTATTATTATTTTGAGACAGTCTCACTCGATTGCCCACGCTGAAGTGCGGTAAGGCAATCTCAGCTCACTGCATCCTCCTCCTCCCGGGTTCAAGCAATTCTCCTGCCTCAGCCTCCTGAGTAGCTGGGATTACAGGCACGCACCACCGCGCCTGGCTAATTTTTGTATTTTAGTAGAGACGGGGTTTCACCATGTTGGCCAGGCTGGTCTTGAACTCCTGACCTTGTGATCCACCCGCCTTGGTGCCCGGAAGTGCTGGGATTGCAGGAGTGAGCCACCGTGCCTGGCTGAAATAATCCATTCTTTAGAGGGTCCCATAATGGTCTGTATTTTTAGTGTCAGATCCATGATCCCTAAAATCTTAATGCCTAAATTCCAGATGTTTTAAATCTCTAAACTGTCAGGGTGTTACTGGGAACATAAGGTAAATGCCTTGAAGCAAAACAATAATGTGTTTTTAATGAAGAGGCCTTTCTATGTTGCTGAAATCTGAATCAAGAGTTTTCCTCTCTTGCAATAGCCTTTTCATACCACCCTTTGTAATGGAACATATGGCTCACATCACAGTAAAATATGTAGAGTAGGAAGAAGAAAAAGCATGTTTCACATACGTGTCATATCTAATGTAACGCCATATGTACAGCAACCATAGAGGACTAAGACTTAACTGCAGTCCTGGAATAATTAGAGTGAGAGTGTCCTTAATTTGTTTTAAATACTGCAAATGCTTTCACATTTTCAAGTAATTAACACTCCCTTCACTTTTAATATTTGCATTTCATTATTAAGAAACAATCCCTCAATAATTTTTAATGAACCCTTGAAACTGTGATATTTAAAAAGCATTAATTTTCTGAACATAAATTATCAAGAGAATAGTTCAGTCTTGAATTTACCATATTTAGTAAGCTAATGAGAGGGAATTTTAAAAAAGGAAACACATTTTGTGGCTTTTTATGAAGTGTGTATGATTAGCTGTCTTTGCACTCATGGTCTCATTTTGATGTGGGGCATTTTTATTTGATATAAGAGAGTGACAACTTATGATCATTCTCTTCTAGAAAATAAAAAACTTCTCTCAAAAATAGCAAAATTCCAAAAGAAGATTGTAACCTTTTTACCTTTTTTTTGCTTCTTTTTTTTTTTAAGGGAATACCACTTTCTCTTAGGTGTGCTCTTTCTTTCCTGTTTTTCAAAACAAAAATGATATGTATAGCAATGCGTTATAGTATTGTTATACTATATCTATATCATATATAATGTATATATGTTATATTAATACATAATTATTGCCTTTATTTATTTTTATTTTTTTTGAGACAGAGTTTCAGTCTGTCGCCCAGGCTGGAATGCAGTGGTGTGATCTCGGCTACTGCAGCCTCCGTCTCCTGGATATAAGCAGTTCTCATGCCTCAGCCTCCCAAGTAGTTAGGATTACAGGCATGTGCCACCATGCCTAGCTAATGTTTTGTATTTTTATTAGAGATAGGGTTTCGCTATATTGGCCAGGCTGGTCTTGAACTCCTGGCTTCAGGTGATCCATCCAACTCGGCCTCCCAAAGTGCTGGGATCACAGACTTGAGCCTCTACCCTTGGCCTGCCATTATTTATGACTGGAGTCTTATAGTCTGCCCTACTGTCTCAAGCTAACAAGTGAGAACAGAGAAAGAGTGTTTTCTTTTTGAGATCTTCAGTAGCTTGAAACCATCTTTGGCAGAGCATCCAGAAAACCTGATTCTTCAGTGGCTCTTCCTGCTGGAATCTGGGTTTATATCTGAGCCAGGATCCGGAGCCTACCTGAATGCTCAGGTTGGTTCTTAACTACAGAGGCTCGTTGGATAGCCTGCAGAATGGCCAGGGCATTTCAGTGTCATGCTGGAAGGCGGCTCCATCCCGTGCTGGGAGATGAGTAGGCGATGCATTTTCCAGTTACCCTCTTTCCCAAGGCATTCAATGTTTTTTCTCACCGCTGGGAGGCAAGCTTTTGGGGGAAGCTGTGTATTGGCTCACTTATCTATATAGCTGTATCTCTGGGTATCATAAAAAATTTCTCCCTGCCATAAAGAGAGACGTTTTTCCTATGGGTTAACTGGAACAGAGGAGGTGGAGAAAGTGCTTTTAATTTCAAGGGTCAGAAGTTAGGAGAAAACCCATAAATATTTCTTTTCCTGAGCACTCATCATGCTGCAGCAGGCCATTAATTTTAAAAGAGGTTTTCTATTGAAGGAACCTGTTCATCTGGTGACATGATAGGTTAGTTTGTATTGCTTTCTCTCCTAGGTGCCAGAGAGATGTGTTAAATAAGCAAATTATTTATTTTATTATATAAAAATGCCTGAAATTGAATTAAATTAAGAAAATAATAAAAGATTTATGCTCATTATTATTTGATTTGTAAATCTGTATTCTGTCAACATAGCTGACTTCTGCATGCTTTATTTTCATGAAAGTGATAAATACAGTTTTATTGGTATAGTCCTAAAAATAAGGGTGCTTCTTTTGTACTCTCATAGGAAACAAAACAAAACAAACTCACAAGTCAATCTCGTTTTGATGTTCAAACTTGATCTCTCTTGCCTCCATGAAATTAGTTATGATAGAGTTGTATTGAATGCAGAGGAAAAATTATTGAGAATTATACTAATATATTTAATTTAGTGAGAAAAGTTTTTCTAGAAGACAGAACCTTTGTGTATATATATATACGTGCGCACACACACACCCTAAACTGCTATAGTTTGGACATTTGAAAGGTTAGATTTAGTCTTCAGTCTGAATCTCCCTACTCACTTTTCCCACCAGTTGGTATATTTTAATGTACCTAAATTGGGCATCTGAGTTTATTTGGCCCTCTGTGATTCATGTGTTAATGATGCCTTAGGGACCTTGCATTTATAGCTAACCGGAGAAGCTAGGGATAAGAGACTGTTTCCACATGTACGCCACTTTGCAAATATATTTAAAACTAAAGCTGTAATCTCGTCTTCCTTCTTGCACTACTGTGGCAGAATTTAGTGACCTTTAAAATGATTTTCTTCTTAGGATTCATCTCTTTTCCATTTTCTTTAATAGACCCTGCATATTTTCGTTTATATTCCTTGACCACGGTTATTATTAACAGTATTATTAAATGTCTATAACATTGTCTGTGTAGATGAGCTTTACGGTTAGTGATTAGCTATATGTTCTTAGGATTGTAACTCCTTAGGAGACACATTTGATGTATTTTAGTTCTTTCTACTAACCTTCGCAGCTCCGCTTTCTTTGCTGCAGCCTTGGGTTTTAAAATCTCAGGAAAAAGCATCTATCCTCCAATTCTAATTTAGCTTGCTTGCTCTCTCCATCCATGGTCATAAGCAGTAACCATATTGTGTGGTATGTCACGTTATGAAAAGAAACACACAAAGAAATGGTATAATTGTGAAAAAGACAAGTCTTTCAATTTTGTTAGTTATATGTTATCACTTTACCAAATTATTCTTTATTTAGCCACCTTTTTTCTTCTGCTAGAGTGTCCTAGTCTCTTTTTATAGTTACCATGTTAAAAGTTCTATTTTCTGTCCCCACCTTACTTGATAATTGCCTCTTTGCCTTATTAGGATGCAAGGACAACCACATTTGTCTCTATTTGTAAAATGTTTTTGGCTTATCTTTTAGATCATTTATATTTAGGCAAATAAATGAAATCAACTTCTGTCTTTTTAAATTTTTCTACCTATATCTTCATCCCACAGTCATCTACTGACACGTGAGATGTGAAAAGCTTGATGTCGGCTGGGCGTGGTGGCTGAATGCCTGTAATCCCAGCACTTTGGGAGGCTGAGGTGGGCGAATCACGAGGTCAGGAGTTCGAGACCAGCCTGGCCAACATGGTGAAACCCCGTCTCTACTAAAAATACAAAAAATGAGCTGGGCGTAGTGGCGGGTGCCTGTAATCCCAGCTACTCGGGAGGCTGAGGCAGGAGAATCACGTGAACCTGTGAGGTGGAGGTTGCAATGAGCCGAGATTGTGCCACTGCACTCCAGCCTGGCAACAGAGTGAGACTCTGTCTCAAAAAAACAAAACAAAACACAAAAAAGCTTGAGGTCCTTCTTACCCCAAATTATAAACCTTTTAGTGAAAAAAGGGACTAAAGATTAAATGATTCATTCATGAAATAATGTATTCTAAAAATGTTATTGCTATTATGTAGTAGGCACTAGAAATAGAAGGGATCTAGTCACATCTTTACTAATCCCAAAATTATTTCAATAAGGAACCGTAGTACAGTTTCCTACCTCAATTTACTTTCTACTTTACTTGTACGAGATAAAACCTTCTGTTTTTTCCTTGTGGGAAGTCAGATCTCCTAGGATAATCACTAAAGGCCATTGCATTCTTCAGACCCAGAGAAACATCAAAGGGAGATATACATTCCCATTAAGAATCAAAGTGATAGCTCTGATAGCCAGACTAGGCACCTCCATAAAACATACATACATCCCCGCACTGCCACACACACACACACACACACACACACACACACACACACACACACACACACACACAGAGAGAGAGAGAGAGGAGGGAGCGAGGAAGAGAGAAAATGCACACCGAGTTCTCCATTTCAACATTTTGGAATGTAACATTCAAAAAAATTTTGAGGAAATAGAAAAAAAGTAGGTGGGGATCTTACTAGCTCAGCAATGAAATAACATACCTGTTATTTTTAATGAGAATAGTGAGTTCATAACAAAGAATTAAATTGTTTTAAAATAGAGATTAGCAGCAAAAGTAAGTAAGTAAAAATAACAAACCAAACAAAACTCCAAACATGAATATCGATCTCACTTTTGTTTATCTGTTTAGATACTATCATAAGGAAAAAAACTAATGATTGGAATAAAATTATTTGTGTGTGTGTGTTTGTGTGTGTGTATGTTATCTGTGTGTATTTAAAATTCTGACTAAGCTTTTAAGCTTTTTCCTTTAAAAAGGTGTTAGACTGGCTGGGCATGGTGGAGGCCGAGGCGGGTGGATCACCTGAGGTCGGGAGTTTGAGAACAGCCTGACCAACATGGTGAAACCCGGTCTCTACTAAAAATACAAAAATTAGCTGGGCATGGTGGCACATGCCTGTAATCCCGGGTACCTTAGATTCTAGCTGCAAGCGCTGCTGAGTCCCACATCTGAGGAAGAGATTACCATAATCTCCTCCTGATTAGTAGGGAGAAGGGACACAGACAGACTCTGTCATGGGATCTTTGAACAGTGTCTGGATAGGTCCTGTCAGAGTTAGAGGATAGCAAATTGAAGGATACAAACAAACACGAGTCTATGAAATAATGTTTCGGCACAAGGGAAAGGATGCTTGTCTGGAGACCTCAGAGGAAGAAAAGAACCACTTTTCTCAAAGGATTTATTATAGGACCAGGAGAGAATTTCAAGTGAATGTTTTACTTCCTCAGCAGAAAGGGAGAAGATACAGTCTTCATGAAAGAGCAGAAAGTCATGAGCAGCAGGATAGAGTGAAAAGAATAGTGAAATGAATAGAAAAAGAAGATTGATGAGGGAAAAAAAAAAAAAAGAAATTTAACAGGAACAAAAAATGCCAACAGCAGATTAAAATACTGGGGCCAGAATGGAGTAAGATTGACAGTGTAAAAAATTTGAAAAATTATTGTGTAAAGTCAATGTATTGTCAGGTCTCACAGGATTCAGAAGACCAGACAATACCTTGAAAAAGATGAGAGAGATGAAAACGAGAGAGGGCAGAGAACAGAAGCTTTAAAATATTAGTTGCCTCCTCCAAGACATAAGAGAGATCAAAATTACAATTAAATAACATTAGGCCTGGCCCAGTGGCTCACACCTGCAATCTGAGCACTTTGGGAAGCCAAGGCAGGAGGATCACTTGAGGCCAGGAGTTGAAGATCAGTCTGATCATTGTAGTAGAACCCCATCTCTATGAAAAATAAAAAAGTTAAACCTTATCTCTACCAAAAGTAAAAAATTCAAGTAAGGTGGTGCATATCTGTCATCCTAGCTACTTGAGAGGCAGAGGCAGGAGGATCTCTTGACCTCAGGAGACTGAGGCTGTGGTGAGCCTTGATGATCATGTCACTGTACTGCAGCCTGGGTGACACAGCGAGATGCTCTCTCTCTCAAAAAAAAAAAAAAAAAAAAATACTTAAAGAACACCTTTGTGAGCTTAAAAAATGACCCGATTTAGGCCGGGCGCGGTGGTTTACGCCTGTAATCCCAGCACTTTGGGAGGCCGAGGCAGGCGGATCACGAGGTCAGAAGATCGAGACCATCCTTCCTTACATGGTGAAACCCCGTCTCTACTAAAAATATGAAAAATTAGCCAAGCGTGGTGGCACACGCCTGTAATCGCACCACTGCACTCTAAACTGGGCGACAGAGCGAGACTCCGTCTTAAAAAAAAAAAAAAAAGAAAAGGTCATTTTCTAATATCTCATTCTTCTCTCCTCTCAAACAAGAAATGTAGTAGCATATTGCGTAGAATTTCAAATGAGCTGCATAAATATTGACAATTAAGTCAAATTGTTTTTTAAAAACATTTTGTAAACTGTACAGTATGACAGTGGTCACGCTTTTCTTGCTTCTTTGTTGCTTCTGTGTGACAACCCAAAATTTATGAGCCTTTCATTCTAGCACGTCTCTAGGCTGTTTTATTTTTATTATGGAATGTGGTGAGGCTTTGGATTTATAGGTCCATAAACTCATAGCTTCTTTTTTTTAATACAAAAATAACATCAAATATCACACCCTAATTTGTATATAACATATGGTATCAGCTTTTCCCATCCTGAAGTCACAAAGTTCAGCCCTAATGGCTTAGGGGATCTATTGTATGTAATGAATTAACTTCTGTCCTATGCATCTAGAGTGGTACTATGTTTGTACCATCTCAGGAGAAATGAGGAGTCACTCAAATTATATTCCGTAGGGCATGATTATCTTGTGGAACCGTGGTTGAGAAAGGCTGACTACGTTTTGTTTTGTTTGTAATGATAATGGACAGAAGCTTGTTTCCTCAAAATCATCCTTCCTGCATCTCTGATTTTAGTGTGCTTTTGTGGCTCACTGATTTTGATGAGGTAGGCTGGAGGCAGCCATTATTTCATTTCACACAGATGGAAGTTGAAGCACGGAGATGTCAGGAATTGTCTCCAGAGCCTTCTTGAAATAAGATAATGAGAAAGTAGAGAATGTAACACCCATTCAGCTCAATCACCAGTCTGCTTCTGTGAGATCCAGATTTCAAATTATAAAATGAATGTCATGTGTTTTATATAGATAGAGATCCCAAGGAAATCAGAAATGTCTCATGCCATACAGGTCAAAATTAGGATTATATTTCGATGGCAGTGGTCTAATTTGAATAAGTTTTTTGGAATGCAATATCATGAGTTGTTATTATCTAGCTGACCAATATCCAAATGACAGGTCATTGCTATCACTGTAGTTCTAATCTTTTCCTTTAAGACATTCAATGCTTATATATATATATACACATGCAGAATTTGTATATATGCAGAATTCTAACTCCAACTCTTTCACTGCTTTTCCTGTTGATAGTTTGAGATTTATTGTTTCCTGGGATACTCAGCTTGTGTTGAAGGTCTCTCACAAATTGGCTTTACTTACGTCTTAATTCCTTCTTATAGCCAAACTCTATGGTATATGGTATTTGTAAAATAGCCAATTTATTAGTTTCTGATAATGTTTTGAATATATCAACATCTAAATCTTATGCTGATTATTGATAGGCTTTTTACTCCAGTCAAAATTCTACATATTCTCATTCAAACCATGTATTTGGGTCTCAACGCGTATTATCATGCTTTTGTAATTGTTCACATTCCCTATATTTTCAGATAAGCAAATTTATTAGAGGCATTGCCCTTGTTTGATCTTTTTTTGTGTGTCTGACATGTATTAGCATGATATGAGAAATAGAGTTGACATTCAATAAATATTTGTTCATAGATTATTATTATTTTGAGATGGAGTCTCATTCTGTCGCCCACGCTGGAGTGCATTGGCACAATCTTGACTTACTGCAACCTCTGCCTCCCAGATTCAAGTGATTCTCCTGCCTCAGCCTCCTGAGTAGCTGGAATTACAGGTGTCCACCACCATACTCCGCTAATTTTTTTTTGTATTTTTAGTAGAGGCGGGGGTTTCACCACATTGGCCAGGGTGGTCTTGAACTCCTAACCTCAAGTGATCTACACACCTTGGCCTCCCATGGTGCTGGGATTACCTGCATGAGCCACATGCCTGGCCTGGTTTATAGATTCGTTGGAGCCATATTTCGACTCTTTGGCTTTACCGTTAAACAATTTCTTTCTGACTAAAAAATTTTTTTTAATTATTTTTTTCCCTATTAATATTTAAAGAAAGAAAATACATACTTTTGAAATTAGGTTATTATTTTGGGGATTTTTACTTCCTTTTCCTTGCCTATATAAGTAACTTGGAAATTCCTAAGCATGGAGTAGGCGTGGTGATTGGACCCTAATTCCTTAACAAAGTTAGAACTCCAGAGCTTTATAAAACCCACTCTCAAATAGCCCAGTATTGTTTCCTACAAAAAGTAAACACTTTTGCCAACTGATACAGCTTTAACATGGATACCACCATCTCCACTGACCTGTGAGTTAGAAGAAATTGCAGATAGGTTAGCTGTATTGTTTTTTATGTATCTTACAAAATAAGATTATTCCCTACTTATTACCTATATGTACTTTCACACAAATCTTGCATGTTTAACAATATTTAAGAGAAGTCTTTGTCGTTGTGGGACTGCAGTCTACTGGGGATGGGGACAATGACAACAAAATCTAGCAAATCAATTTTATTAATATGTTGAGGATAACAAATGCTATAAGACAGAGCAACCAGGGAAACTAGAGGCAGAGAAAGGGAGTGATTTGGCCAAGGGAAATAAGAAAGTCAGTGCTGAAGTTGGTCTAGAATCTGGTTCTTCGACAGTCTCTGTTCCTTTGTTTGCACTATCCTGATTGTCTTGGCCCCAGGGACTTCCCTGTCTACCCACTTGGATACTTTCTTCAAGTTTCAGTACCTTTTCCTCCACCAGTATGAACTAAAAGTCTGAGATCGTATTTTCCTCTTCTATACATATACTAATGTTTATCATTCAGACCATTTATTTGGGTCTTAACACATATTATCATGCTTTACTAATATTACATATTACTGTATTTTCAGATAAGCAAATTTATTAGAGGCTAGTTACTGAAATCAGTCTTTAGAGTCTGGGTGCTTTGGGCTGGTCGTTTACTATTCTCCCTTCTATATATGTTTCCAAGAGAATTTGAGTTCAATTCTACTTTGTGTGTAACTTTTGACTTTTGTTATTCTTAGTGATCAATTTAGTTTCTTCAAAATGGTTAGAAGGTAACTAAGACAAACTATGCATTAATAAACTGTTTCTAGAAAAGCTTTATTTTCTCAGAAGAAATTTTAAATTTTGATTGCTGTAAGCAAGTATTTGATTTTATGAATATGCCACAGTTTGTTTATTCACTCCAGTTTGGATAAATGTGTAAGTTATTTCTAATTTGTGCTGCTGCTTTCTTTATTTTGAGACAGAGTTGCACTCTAGTCACCCAGGCTGGAGTGCAATGGCATGTCTTGGGCTCACTGCAACCTCTGCCTCCCAGGTTCAGGTGATTCTCCTCCTTCAGCCTCTTGAGTAGCTGGGATTACAGGCATGTGCCACCACACTCGGCTAATTTTGTCTTTTTAGTAGAGACAGGGTTTCACCATGTTGACCAGGCTGGCCTCGAACTCCTGACCTCAGGTGATCCGCCTGCCTCGGCCTCCCAAAGTGCTGGGATTACAGGCGTGAGCCACCACAGCTTGCCTTTTTTTGTTGTTGTTTGTTTTTGTTTTTGTTTTAATAACGTCTAAGTTATTGTTGAGTGTAACCTAATGAAACTGCTGGGTGATATGGTAGGTAGCAAAACAGTTTTTCAAAGGAGTTTTTACCAGTTGGCACTCTAACCAGCAATATATGAGTTTTAATTTGCTCTGCAACCTTCCCAACATGCAGTGGTGTCAAGTTTCTGATTTTAATTATTGTGGTGAGTGTGGAGTGGTTTCTCATTTTGATATTAATTTGCATTTCTTTAGTGGCTAACATTGTTCAGTCCCTTTTCATATGTTCAGTGACCATCTGGGTTATCTCTTTTGTGAATTGCCTGTTTAAGGCTTTTATCTCCATCCCATTTCCCCAAAAGGATAGACAATACAATAGAAATGGATAGTTTCAGGGCTGTTGTGGACATACTTCTTGCAAATGTCTTTTTCCACTCTGTAGATTGTCCTTTCTTGATAATATCTTTGGATGAACGGATATTTTAAATTTTAATTAATTCAGATTTATCAGTCTTTATTGTCATTACCTTATTTTCAAAACACGCTTTGAGAAAAGCTACAAAGATATTCTTTTGTGCCATTGTATATAAGCTGTATTATTTATCTTTCACATCTAGGTCTCTAATATGTTATTTTGTCTATGGTGTGAGGTAGAGGGTTAGTGTATGTTTTTCTTCATACAGATACCCATTTAACCCAGCACCACTGATTGAAAAGATTATTATTTTTCCATTGCAATACAGGGACTCAGCTGTGTATAAATCAACTGAGAGTGCATACAGGTGGATCTGTTTCTAGACACTTTTTTCTGTTCCACTAGTTTGCTTGTCCTTGAGCTAACACTTCACCATCTTAATTTCTGTGGCTTTATAATAAGTCTTGGTAACTGGTAGTATAAATTCTTTAACATTTGTTTTTCTATGAGATTATCTTGGCTATTCTTGTTTTTACATTTTCTTATAAATTATAAAATTAGTTTTTCTATTTACCAAGAGAAGTATACTGAAATTTATATTGAGATTACAGTGAATTCATAGATAAACTTGGGAAATATTAACATCTTTATAAGAATGAGTCTTTTCTTGAGATGGAGTCTCACTCTGTCAACCCAGGCTGGAGTGTAGTGGTGTGATCTCAGCTCACTGCATCCTCTGCCTCCCGATTTCAAGTGATTCTCCTGCCTCAGCCTCCTGACTAGCTGGAATTACAGGCATGTGCCACCATACCTGGTTAATTTTTGTATCTTTAGTAGAGACCGGGTTTTTCCATGTTGGCTGGGCTAGTCTTTAACTCCTGACCTCAGGTAATCCACCCGCCTCAGCCTCCTAAAGTGCTGAGATTACAGGTGTGAACCACCATGCCTGGCCTACAATAATACGCCTTTTAAGCCATGAACATACTATAATCATACATTTATTTAAGTCTTCTTTAATTTATTAATAATGCTGTCTAATTTTCTACATAGAAATCTTGTGAACTTTTGTTACATTTATTTCTTTACTGTTTTATATTTTTGATGCTGCTATAAATAGCACATTTAGGAAATACCTATTCTGAATACAGTTGGTTTCTTATGTTAATCTTGTATTTAGCAGCCTTGCAAAATTCATTTATTTATTTCAGTAGTTATGTCTCCTCACTTTTTCACACTTTCTAGTAACTAGTCAAGTTGACTAGCTCCTATTTAAGGAGAGGCAGATACAGCATGCTGTTGGAAACTGGCCAGAGGAGGACAGACAGACTGTTCAAAATATCATTCCTTTAAAAAATTTGAGTGAAAACTTTCCTGCTTTTAAAGTATCAACCCTACTTGAATTGTGGGATTTCTCTCCCGGCAGAACCTGCTTAAGGAAAACAGCATCTAAAATTTTGCTAACTACTACCTGTCAGTATACTTGGTGAAATCAGTTGAAATCTCAGATACATACGTCACTTCAATTATATCACCAGAAAGGAACATCATGCTTCATGGTTTTAGCCAGTGGTTGAGGACATTTTAGGACAATTTTGCTGTCCCTGAGCTGTGTGGCAGAAAATATTTATAATCAGAAAAAGGGGCCAAGAGGCACAAATAAGTTCCTGTATTTTAAATCACAGAATAACATACCCTACTTTAAAGATCTGAAAGCTAGTGATTTTACTAGTTGGTTGCTGCCAGAAGAGGACCAAATTAATTTAGATGTAACCATAAGAAGCCAGATTGCCTACCGGAGTATTTAAAGTAGAGTAAATGTACTGAAGAAAACATATGCTGATTTATCTTTGTTTTATAGTGCATGAGGTAAATATTTAACACTTTCGTATTGTTAGCTTTTGCTGTATACCAAACCATCCCCAAACCTAGTAGCTTAACCCAATACCCATTTAATTATCTCAATTCTCTGGATCAGCAGTTTGAGCTGGGCTCATCTTGGTGGTTCTGCTGTTGGTGACCTGGTTCAGCTGATCGTGATTGGGCCTACTCTTGAGTCTGCAGCCAGCTGTCAGGCCTTCTGGGGAATGATTGGTCTACAGTGGGTCAGTTAGCTGGTTCATCTCTGCTCCCCAGGGTCTTTCATCCTCCACCAGGCTAGTCTGGGCTTGTTTGCATGGTGGTGTTACAGGAAAGGGGTCCCGATCCAGACCATAAGGGAGGGTTCTTGGGTCTCACACAACAAAGAATTGAGGGAGAGTCCATAGAGTAAAGTGAAAGCAAGTTTATTGAGAAAGTAAAGGAATAAAAGAATGGCAAACTCCATAGACAGAGCAGCCCTGAGGGCAGCTGGTTGCCCATTTTTATGATTATTTCTTGATGGTATGCCGAACAAGGAGTGGGTTATTCATGCCTCCCCGTTTTAGACCATGTAGGATAACTTCCTGATGTTGCCATGGCATCTGTAAACTGCCATGGCACTATTGGAAGTGTAGCAGTGAGGACGACCAGAGGTCACTCTCATGGCCATCTTGGTTTTGTTGGGATTTCACTGACTTCTTTACTGCAAGCCGTTTTATCAGCAGGATCTTTATGACTTGTATCTTGTGCGTACCTCCTGTCTCATCCTTTGACTTAGAATGCCCTAACCATCTGGGAATGCTGCCTGGTAGGTCTCAGCCTCATTTTACCTAGCCCTTTTTCAAGATAAAGTTGCTCTGGGTCACACATCTCTGACAGTGGTGACAGGGGACCCCAGGTCAGCAGGTGGAACGACCATGTAGAGCTTCTTCCAGATATTTCTTGGGTTTCTTGAGGCTCAGGGTCAGATGCACACAACGTTGCTTCTGTCCCATTCTTTTGGCCACGGCATGTGAAAAAGTCAGCCCAGGAAGGGACTAGAGTCTTCTACTTGAGAAGTAGAATAAGGTGGCATTATTGTGTGTGTCAGGTTCTACATGCTCCATATAACAAACTATCCCATTTTATAATGCATTTTTAAGACAGAAGGTTAAATACTGGCAGTCTCAAATCTACGTAGGTAACTAATAAGAAAAACTAAGGAGTTAAATGACTTCATGTTGGGGTGTTAAAAGCCTTGCTTCAATAATGGAGGAAATCCTGGAGTGAAGACTAAGGGATGAAATGTAAAAGATAACTAAGACTGAAAAGCTAATTTGGGAAGATAGCCAGCAATTGACTCACAGCAGGCCTTGGCTTCTAAATCCTGAAAGAAAGAATTTTTGAATTATTGGAAAGGCCCTGTTTTCTACTAGCCCAAATTCCAGTGTATTATTGGGTATTAGTGTCACTGCTAACATTACAGGGTTTAAAATGGTCAAACAAAAAAGGCTTTGATCTACAAAACTTCAGAAATTTAAATA
>NC_045447.1:73547685-73614105 GCF_002776525.5 Piliocolobus tephrosceles
CAGACTCACATGCACCCCACTTCCCTAGGGCCCTTTCCTGTCACCCTATTCTAAAGTCTCCCCTTTCCTTTCCCACATACCAGTTATTTCTCTACCTCTGTTAACTTGCTGAATTTTCTTTGGAGCACTTACCAGTTACCTTTTAAAAAATTACTTGGCCAGGCGTGCTGGTTCACGCCTATAATCTCAGCACTTTGGGTGGCTGAGGTGGGTGGATTACCTGAGGTCAGGAGTTTGAGACCAGCCTGGCCAACATGGTGAAACCTCGTCTCTGCTAAAAACACAAAAATTAGCTGAGTGTGGTGGCACATACCTGTAGTCCCAGCTACTTGGGAGGCTGAGGCAAAAGAATCGCTTGAACCTGGGAGACAGAGGTTACAGTGAGCTGTGATCCTGCCAAGGCGCACTCCAGCCTGGCAGACAGAGTGAGACTCTGTCTCGAAAAAAAAGAAGTCTCATATTTTTCTGTCTCCTAGCACCAGAAAGTGTTAGGGAACTTGCTGTCTTTTTTTATTGAGACAGAGTCTTACCCTGTTGCTCAGGCTGGAGTGCAGTGGTGCGATCTTGGCTCACTATAAACTCCGTCTCTGGGTTCAAGCAATTCTCCCGCCTCAGCTTCCCGAGTAGCTGGGACTACAGGTACCTGCCACCACAGCCGGCTCATTTTTTGTATTTTTAGAAGAGACAGGTTTTCACCATGTTGGCCAGGCTAGTCTCGAACTCCTGGCCTCAGATGATCTGCCTGCCTTGGCCTCCCAAAGTGCTGTAATTGCAGGCGTGAACCACCGCACCTGGCTGGACCTTGCTGTCTTGTACATTTATTGTAAGTCTCTTGTCCCTATCACCTTGCCTGGTATTCAGAAATATTCATGGAATCAAA
Source organism: Piliocolobus tephrosceles (assembly GCF_002776525.5). NCBI lineage: Eukaryota > Metazoa > Chordata > Mammalia > Primates > Cercopithecidae > Piliocolobus > Piliocolobus tephrosceles. The sequence continues at coordinate 73,548,566 of NC_045447.1, forward strand.
GAATGAAGGAATTCATTTTAAAAGCAAAAACACTGTTCATGTGTAAAGTTATTCTAGTTTAATGTAGATGATTTGCAATGATAAAAGGAGGACATTGTCTGAAAATCCCAAACAACAGTGTCTTCTCTATGTGTTATAATACATCTTGTTGACATCAGCTGTCACATAGCGATTGGTGGACGGACTGGTAAAGTATCTCATTTTTGTCTATGGTCGCTTAAAATATAGGTTTAAAAAAATCCGAACTACCCCTGGGCATGGTGGCTCACGCCTGTAATCCCAGCACTTTGAGAGGCCAAGCAGGGCGGATCACTTGAGGCCAGGAGTTTGAGACCAGCCTGGCCAACATGGCGAAACCCCATCTCTACTAAAAATACAAAAATTAGCTAGGCATGGTGGTACCTGCTTACAGTCCCAGCTGCTCAGGAGGATGAGACAGGAGAATCGAGAATCACTTGAACCTGGGAGGTGGAGATTGCAGGGAGCTGAGATGGTGCAACTGCGCTCCAGCCTGGGTGACAGAAGGAGACTCCATCTCAAAACAAAGAATAAAAAACAAAAAATCCCAACTATATCTAGGGCAATGGGCCCCTAATTATTTATATGGCCTAGGAATAGAATTACAGAACTTCTATTTTTTCATCTTATTTTTAAAATTTCTAATTTTGTGTTTGAAAATGTATTGTTCATTAGTAGCATAGTAAATGTATATAATATATAAATACATATTTTCACATGTGTGTTGAAATATGCACTATATTTGTGTGATGAAATGTATGGACCAATCTAAAGTACAAATTAGGAAATGATGAAGTTTTGTTTTTGTTTTTGGTTTTGTTTTGGAGATGGAGTTTCGCTCTCGTTGCCTAGGCTGGAGTGCAGTGGTGCGATACAACCTTGCTCACTACAACCTCTGCCTCCTGGGTTCAAGCGATTCTCCTGCCTCAGCCTCCTGAGTAGCTGGGATTACAGGCATGCACCACCACGCCCAGCTAATCTTGTATTTTTTTAGTAGAAACGGGATTTCTCCGTGTTGGTCAGGCTGGTCTCGAACTCCTGACCTCAGATGATCCATCCTCTTCGGCCTCTCAAAATGTTGGGATTACAGGCACGAGCCACTGCACCCGGCCAATGATGAAGATGTATGCAATGAATAGTTTTGACCCTAGTGACAATTATGGGATGAAGTAAGCACATTTTCTAATGCATGGCTGTTCAGTTTTTTTTTTTTTTTTTTTAAACAAGTTAATATGATAAATATTTATGGTTAAACCTGTGATTTAAAAATATTAAAGGAAATATAATAAAGGAAAGGGTCAGTCTATATTCAGTTTGTGATGGAAACATCATTAGGTAGACCACAAAAGATACAGAAATTCTTAAAAAGATGGCATTTTAATTTGGGGCTTGATCCGCCACCAGATAACAATTAGGCATTCCCTGCGCTTCTTTTCCACCCATACTTTCATGTCTGTGCCAGCCACATTCCTGGCTTGCTTCCTGAACCTATTCCTTCTCATTTTAGAATGATTAGTCCTCTACTTTGAAATATAAATATCTGTGTTTCAAAAGGCCTATGTGAGACCCACATCCAGCAGAGAAATTCTGTTGTTGTTTTTTTTGAGACGGAGTCTTGATCTGTCGCCCAGACTGGAGTGCAGTGGCGCGATCTCTGCTCACTGCAAGCTCCGCCTCCCGGGTTCAAGTCATTCTCCTGCCTCAGCCTCCCGAGTAGCTGGGACTACAGGCCCCCGCCACCCGACCCGGCTAATTTTTTTGTATTTTTAGTAGAGACGGATTTCACTGTGTTAGCCAGGATGGTCTCCATCTCCTGACCTCGTGATCCACTTACCTTGGCCTCCAAAGTGCTGGGATTACAGGCGTGAGCCACCGCGCCCACTCTATTTGTTTGTTTCTAGACATGGGATCTTACTGAGTGCGGTGGCCCATGCCTGTAATCCCAGCACTTCGGGAGGCTGAGGCGGGTGGATCACCTGAGGTCAGGAGATCGAGACCAGCCTGGCCAACATGATGAAACCCCGTCACTTCTAAAAGTATAAAAATTAGCAGAGCATGGTGCCAGGCACCTGTAATCCCAGCTACTCAGGAGGCTGAGGCAGGAGAATCGCTTGAACCCGGGAGGCGGAGGTTGCAGTGAGCCGACATTGCTCCACTGCACTCCGGCTTGGGCACAAGAGTGGGACTCCGTCTCAAAAATAAAAATAAAAAAAATAAAAAGACGTGGGGTCTTATCATGTTGCCCAGGCTGGTCTTGAACCCTTGACCTCAAGTGATCCTCCGCCTCAGCCTCTGAAAGCACTGGGATTACAGGCATGAGGCACCGTGCCTGGCCCAGCAGAGAAGTTTGATTGAAGTTTTTGTTCAGCATTTCCTTTTCTTTTAGTTTGGTGGGCCGTTCATTTAAGATTACATCTGGTTTCTAGAAAGTTTGGTGTTGAGAAAGTTACTACATCTAGTTTGCTAGTAGGCTTTTAACGACTTTAAAGTCCTTTTTTGATATCCATATTGTATATTTTGTTTGAGTATTTTATAGAAGTACAATAGAAATGACAGTACTTTAAAAAGTCTTTTTCCGGAGGTCTTAAATATATTTTCTAAAAGAGTGAGTATGGGAAAAATATTTTTTTCACTGCCACTCAGATACATCTTGGTATGGGAAATGCATAGTGCCTTTATTGCTGCAGGAAATTTTCGTACTTTATTATCAAATCACTTTATAATGCCAACTTCTTTTGAAAAATAACCATTGTGTATCTTTATTTCTTCTTTCAATATGGCCATGTTGCCCTCAGCAACTTTATAATAAAGTGCACTCAGGCTGATGTCTCTCCACTGAGATAACTAGACACTATAACTCTGTGAATTCAGAATCTAACCCATTCCCACCTTGTTATAATTACTCAACATATATCCTTGCTAACATTTAAATTTTACAGAGAAAAAAAAAATGGTGGCTCATGCCTGTGATTCCAACACCTTGGGAGGCCAGTGTGGGAGGATTGCTTGAGTCCAGAAGTTCAAGACCGGTCTGGGCAACGTAGCAAGACCCCTTCCCAATAAAAACTGAAAAACCAAGTGTGGTGGCACTCACCAGTAGTCCCAGATACTCTGGGGGCAGAGGCAGGAGAATAGCTTGAGCTTGGGATTTCTAGGCTGCAGTGACCTGTGATTGTGTTACTGCATTCCAACCTGGGCGGCAGAACAAGACCCTATCTAAAAGAGAGAGCGAGAGCGAGAGTGGGAGGAGGATAGAGAGAGAAAAACTCCGTAAAATGGAACTTGATAGTAATATACAAAATAGATATGCCTTAAGGTGGTATAAACCTGTGTCTGCATGTTATTCATTAAATTACAAATGTGAGAATTTGGAAAATCTATTTCTGGTTAATCATTTTTCCTTCCAAGCACATCTATAAACTTTTATTCTAAGATACACAAGTACATAATAACAGGTACTAAGTTAAAGATTGATTCTTTAGAGAATTTTTGACTCATGGGATAAACTTTCATTTGTGAATTATTTATTGGTCTAGGACAGTGACTGCCAAATACCTTCATTCAATGAGATTCTTTCATCCTGCCTTCCTATACCCCGCCTTTAAGGCTGCCTTCCCCTTTCATTTATGCCCATTGTAATATTGTCTCTTTGCTGATTAAAGGAGGTACTTTTTCTTTATGTTGATCACTTTAGAATTAATCATGACATCGCCTCAGCTATCTATTTCTGTTTCAGTAAGTCAGAGATAGTAAAAGTAGATACCGTGCTGTAGAAGAAAGAAAACTGGTTCTAAGCCCCCTTCTGAGACTACTCAACTTGTGCATTCTGAGGTTATTAATTCCATTATGTCCTTGTACTTCATGCAGTGTCTGTTAAATGAGAGGGTTGCGCAAAATGATCTGTTGTTTTTTTCTTCTGATTTTTATCAATCTGTGGTTTCATTGAAGGAGGGAGTAGATGTGAAGAGGGCAGTAACAGTAAAGATGAGTGCAATATAACTGAATGAAATATATGGACAGGGTGAGAGAGGTAAAGAGTGTATTTTGGATATATATGGTTAATATTTGTCCTGTCTACCTTTCTTTAGATTTTATGTTTCTGTTTGGTTTGATAGTCATTTATTTAGTTTCCCCACTCAACCTGTTTCCTCTACTATGTAAAAATTTTTTTTTTTTTTTGAAACGGAGTCTCACCGTCTCCCAGGCTGGAGTGCAGTGGCGCGATTTCGGCTCACTGCAAGCTCCGCCTTCCGGGTTCACTCCATTCTCCTGCCTCAGCTTCTCAAGTAGCTGGGACTACAGGCACCCACCACCATGCCTGGCTAATTTTTTGTATTTTTAGTAGAGACGGGGTTTCACCGTGTTAGCCAGGATGGTCTCGATCTCCTGACCTCGTGATCTGCCCACCTCAGCCTCTCAAAGTGCCAGGATTACAGGCGTGAGCCACCGGGCCCGGCCTGTAAATTGTTAATAGTATCCTAGAGAGATGTCAGAATAGTCATGAGGACAACATTGGGATTATAAAGAGAATGTTCTGCTTTTAAAATTTATTTTTTATTTCAATAGGTTTTTGAGGAACAGATGGTGTTTGGTTACATGAATAAGTTCTTTAGTGGTGATTTCTGAGATTTTGGTGTACCCATCGCCTAAGCAGTGCACACTGTACCCAATGTGTAATCTTTTATCCCTCACCCTGCTGCCAGCCTTTCCCTTGAGTCCTCAAAGGCCATTTTATCATTCTTATGCCTTTGCATCCTTGTAGCTTAGCTCCTGCTTATGAGGGAGAACATGCAATGTTTGGTTTTCCATTCCTGAGCTACTGCACTTAGATAATAGTCTCCAGTTCCATCTAGGTTGCTGCAAATGCCATTATTTCATTCCTTTTTGTGGCTTAGTCGTATTCCATGGTATAAATACACCACATTTTCTTTATCCACTCATTGATTGATGGGCATTTGGGCTGGTTCCATATTTTTGCAATTGCGAATTGTGCTGCTGTATACATGCATGTGCATGTATCTTTTCCTATAATGACTTCTTTTCTTCTAGGTAGTTGCCTAGTAGTGGGATTGCTGGATCAAATGGTAGATCTACTTTTAGTTCTGTAAGGAATCTCCACACCGTTTTCTATAGTGGTTGTACTAGTTTACATTCTCACCAGCAGTGTAGAAGTGTTCCCTTTTCACCACATCTACACCAACATCTATTTTTTATTTTATTTTTTTGATTATGACCATTCTTGCAGGAGCAAGGTGGTATTGCATTGTGGTTTTGATTTGCCTTTCTCTGATTGTTAGTGATCAGGGAGCATTTTGTGAACCTTTTTTCCATATGCTTGTTGGCCATTTGTATATCTTTTTTTGAGAATTGTCTGTTCATATCCTTAGCCCACTTTTGAATGTGATTGTTTTTTTCTTGCTGATTTGGGTTTGAGTTCTTTGTAGATTGTGGATGTTAGTCCTGTGTTGATGTATGGATTGTGAAGATTTTCTCCCACTCTGTGGATTGTCTGTTAACTCTGCTGGTATTATTATTATTTTTTGCTGTGCAGAAGCTTTTTACTTTAATTAAGTCCTATCTATTTAATCTTTGTTTTTGTTGCGTTTGCTATTGGGTTCTTGGTCATGAAGTCTTTGCCTAAACCAATGTCTAGAAGGGTTTTTCTGACGTTATCTTCTAGAATTGTTATGATTTCGGGTCATAGATGTAACTCTTTGATTCATCTTCAGTCGATTTGTGTATAAGGTGAGAGATGTATGAAGAGAATATTCTTTAATTCCACTTTCCTTAGCCATTTGTCACAGCCTTTCACCATTCCACTATCAATCTCTGTTGCTAGCAGTGATATGAAAAAACAGTCCTCAAAACTGAATTATTTCTTTCCTGAGACTGTTCCCTTAGCGAAGAGCTAAGCTCCCATCATGAGACATGGGAACCGTATCTACTCACTGACAGACATCGGTGCAATGTCTGTTCCACTTAACAGCTTCATTCTTTTAATTGGTGACAATATTTATGCTGCCTAAGCCTGTGAACTAAACTTTTAAGGCAAGCCAACTTTGGTTCTAACTTAGGACAAAAAGGGAAATTTGGGTGTCATCCATGCCCAGAAATTCAAATCTGTTTTGAGTTTATGTACGAAAACTGTACTGGAAACACCTAAAATTGGTAGGTTTAGAAATCAATGTATTAGATATTTCTTAAAAGGAACTTTTTTTTTTAGATTTGAAATTTTTCCTCCATACCAATGAGCTGTTCTAGGACAGGGTTTCCCACCCTCGGCACTCCTGACATTCTGCATGGGATAATTTTTTGTTGGGGAGCAGGTAGCTGTTCTGTGTGTTACAGGGTATTTGGCAGCACCCCTGGCCTCTACCGTTAGGTGCCATGGGTTACCCTCCTTGTGCTGTGACAACAAAAAGTGTCTCTAGGCATTCCCTGGGGGGAGAGGGCAAAGTCACTTTCGCAGCTGGCCCAGAGGTTTGATCACCCTGAGGATGGAGCTGCAAATAAATATTACACCTGTGAGGAGGCTAAATTAGTTTTCTTTGAGCCATCGTAATGAACTACTTAAAAACAATTAAAAGGTCCTCACTTTATTCTTAAAATAATCTTAAGGAAAAAAGATCAATGTAGATTATTCCCTTTAGAGGGTGGTAAATTCTCCTCAATGTGAATTTTTAAAATTGGTGTTCATAGTAAAGAAGTAATATATATAGTGCCAGACTTTTCCATACTATGTATTGATAGGGCTAAAACAAATGAAATAGATAGAATAATAAATAAAACCTATTACTCATAACATTTAAAAAGATGTATTTTAAATAAAAATATTTTATATTCATTAAAAAACCCTGCTTTGATTTTTAAGATAATGACAAGATCAGTTATATTGATGTAGAAATGATAGTTTCATATCCATGTATTCTTGAAAAATGCCAACACAGATCGTGTAAAATGTTCTCATTATAAAAATAACTGTATGAGATAATGCATATGTCAATTAGCTAAATTTAGTCATTCCACAATGTATACTATATATACTTCAAAGCATCGCTTTGTGTATAATAAATACATACAGTTTTGTAAGTCAATTTAAAATAAAACAACAAATTATACATTACTGTTAGGATAAGATCCTATTGTAATGTGTGCAGTGTGTCATCAAGGAAATTTTAAAGCCATACTTACATATTAGTTTATTGGTCATAACTAATGTCTTTAGAGCTTGATGAATATAGGTTATTAAAAGTGAAATATAGGGAATAATGTGAAATTTTGTAACAGGTGCATAATTGCTTCATGATAAATTAGGCTTATGATGATACTCCTAGCATGAAAACGTCTTGTCTAAACCTCTTAATCAAGGGCATATTAATTACTTCTTTTGATTGATTGAACAAAATATCCTAATACATTATTTAACATAAAAAAGAAGTACCTGGCCAGGCGCAGTGGCTCACACCTGTAATCCCAGCACTTTTGGGAGACTGAGATGGGCGGATCACGATGTCAGGAGTTCAAGACCAGCTTGGCCAGTATAGTGAAACCCTGTCTCTACAGAAAATACAACAATTAGCTGGGCATGGTGACGTGTGCCTGTAGTCCCAGCGACTCAGGAGGCTGAGGCAGGAGAATTGCTTGAACCCAGGAAGTGGAGGTTGCAGTGAGCCAAGATCATGCCACTGCGCGTCAACTTAGGCAACAGAATGAGACTTTGTCTCAAAAAAAAAAAAAAAAAAAAAAGAAAAAAAACAAATGCCTGAGTTGCAGTGGAAAGTGGCTGGGTTGCATATGTGTCTACACTTTGCGAGAAAGATCAGTTTCTCACGTTCACAGTGTCTTTTTGGGTGAAAGGAACAAATACTAGAGTTCCAGCAGCATGTTGAATAGACTTGTATTTTAACCGTTTCATTGCCAGTTTCTACTGGCATCACAAATCTAGGTAGAAGCTATGAATGCAGTAATAACTGAAAGAAACTTTAGATTCTTTTTCTAAAGCTATCCTTCTTTGCAAATCAGAATTACAGTTCTGTTTGCAGGGGAAAAAATAGATACAAAGGGAGATGAGGTTTTCTTCCTTTCTATTAGTTCATTTCTTATGGCATACCTCTTTTTTTTCCTTCCCAAAGGAGAAAGAAACAATGAAGGTTAATAATGCCATTTTGCCATCCTTGAAAATAACTAATGTTTATATGTGCTTCCAATGTAAAGCCACTTGAAGTCTTACCGAGATGCATCAATAATAACTTGGAAAGTGAATCATAAACTATAGAAAGCTCAGAATAATAGCTATTGACTTTTTTTCTCTGTCTGTTAGAGTTAGGCATATAAGGGATCTTTTAAGTGTCTATATTGATAGGAGTTGTTTTACTCTTCGGGTATTCTTAAAATTCAGTTGATTTCTTCAAATAATCATTGTGTGCTTATGGTCACCTGGGGTCTTCATATTAAGTCATAGTCTAAGCCAAAAATTAGATGATTGAATTATCACTTTGTATTTATATGTAATAGGTCTTAAACTACCTCTTGTTTTTTTCCTAACTGATTGTCATAAACACATGTTTAGGGCAAAACAGAAAAGTTTGGAGTTTTTGATTTGATGTGCCAATTATGTGGAGTATAATTTTGAAGTGTTACGAGTTTCGTACAAATAATTTCTTATATTTTTAGGTTTGACTATTTTATTCAGAGGTGTCTGGTTTGCAGTTGTTTTTCATAGTTTTATTAAATTCAATAACCTTCTTCAATTGCCCCTTTTCTCAGTAATATTTTCCATAATTTACATTCAGGCTTTTGGTGCCCTACATGTATTTAAGAATGTGCTTTCCATATCCCTCACTAATACTAATCAAATGTGGCCATTTCATTAAAACTATACAACTATACAAATTATTTCATGAGACTGTATAGAAGTATGCTTGTCTTTTATATCTATAGAATGTGGCAGTCCTTTGCTGCCAGAAGTTCCTGTTCGGTAGTGAGACATACAATAAAGTATGACACCCCATCTTTAACATAATCTTTCCTTTGATATTAAAGGAACATTCATTCACACCATTTCTATTTGGATATTTTCCAGTTTTATAGTCAACCACTTATTGATCTTCCCTTTGCATTCTTGATCAGATGAGACGGGGGTGTTCAGGGTAGTATGGTCGTAGACTGATCTTCCCTTTACATTCTATGAAGTAGTTTCAAAAAAAATGAAATCTGTTTTTTATTTGGCAGGATAAGGGACATGGATGGGTTAGTGTAGTAGTCTGCTTTCACACTGCTGATAAAGACACTGGGAAGAAAAAAAGGTTTAATGTGGACTTACAGGTCCACATGGCTGGGGACGCCTCACATTCATGGCGGAAGGTGAAAATCATGTCTCACATGGCAGCAGACAAGAGAAAAGAGCTTGTGCAGGGAAACTCCCCCTTACGTAATCACCAGATCTTGTGAGACTTCTTCACTATTATGAGAACAGCACAGGAAAGACCTGCCCCTGTGATTCAGTTATCTCCCACTGGGTCCCTCCCACAACGCATGAGAATTCAAGATGAGATTTGGGTGGGGACACAGCCCAACTGTATCAGTGAGTGAGTGATCCAAAGGTTAAATGGGTATCATCACATAACACAGTGAATCTTTAGTGTCTGATTATTGGGAAGCCAAGGACTACAAGAACTCAGAATTCTCACCTCATTGTTTCAGTCTACACCTCCGAAAAAATACTGACTTTCTGTTCAGTGCTGTAAACGTGTAGTTGTAGTCTGTGCTGTCCAATGGGGTAGCCACTCGCCACATGTGGCTGTTTAAATTTAAATTGAACTTTAATAAAATAAAAACTTTACTTCCTCAGTTGCAGTAGCTGTGTTTAAAGTGGTCAATTATTAGTCAATGCAGATAAAAAGCATTTCTATCCTACAGAAAGTTATATCCATCAGCACTGGACGATTCTTGTTTTATACCACATTAAAATATTCAGATGGCTCCCTTCTCTTGGAAAATCCACAAGTCAGTGAAATGTTGAAAAGTTGCTTTTGGGTTCTCTTCTCTTTTCAGATACTTGTGTTGTAGCTGGACACTGAGGGCCTAGCGAATTCCTGGGGTGCCCCCTGAAACCTCTGCCAGGTGTGCTGTAGGCTCCAGACCCCTTCCCTCCTTCACACTTCAGCCAGAGCAGCCCTGCTTTTGTCTGTTTTACAAATTGGAGATTCCTACCAGCACATCGTTTGTACAAATGGATCCTTCTCGTAAATAATTAGAAGCCACATTCAGTTGATTTACAGAGGCCTGGTTTGGGAGGTATATAAAAAGAAGTGATTTGGGGACATACTCCTTCCCATACCATCCACCAACTTAATGCATATCTTTTATGCATGTATGTTCACGTTAAATATCATTATGATATTATTGCTTCTGAGATGTCTAGACTTGAGAGGATGGGTTTGTTATGATAGAAAAATGAAAAATGTTCAGAAATAAACAATGATACCTAATTTTAAGTGACAGCAGTAGTGTTTTGTTTGTTTGTTTGTTTTGGTTAATTCTTTCCTTTTCTGTTCCTGTTTTCAGAGAAATGATTTGGTTCTCCAACTTTCTCCTAGAGGAATCAGTGAAATTTTTAAAATTATGAACTCATAGATTATAATGTCATTTGTTGTAGTTCTTTGCAGTTATTACTCTTTTTGTCACTCAGATTTTCCGTTTAGGTGATAGGCACCTCATCATCTTGGATTTTTTTTTTTTTTTTTTTTTTTAAATATAGCCTAGTAGTTCTGAAAACTTCCTTGCTTCTGGTATGGCAAGATGTTGGCTAATTTTCTACATTTCCCATACAAAACCTTTCTGAGGGACTAGGCCCCAGTTTGTCTTTTTTTAAAGAAAATTTTAATACAGTATTTAGAAACAAATATCAACAATATAGAAAGCTGAAAAAAATAGTACAAATCCTTTAACATTCATATTGGTTTGAATATAAATATACTTATTACAGAAAAGTGTTACAGTGGAAAGTTGAAGAAAAAGAGTTGGATAGGTGTCAGCTTATGTGAATGCTTGAAACCGTGATTTGTTAAGGCTTTTAGGCAAGTGCACTCTTTGTTGTTCCGTTTCAAATTATATTACATGCATCGTATTGCCCTCTGAACTGTTAGTTTCTCCAACCACCCATGTACATACATACAAAAGCAAATATTTAGTTAATTGGAAATCTGCAAAATTATTGTTTCATAAGATCTTTGTGGTATGAGAAATAAGAAACCAGAGAGTTTTAAATTTTTTGAAATTTTATTTTAAATTCATATACATGGTTGAGTTCTATCTGCATGTCCCTGCTGATGAAAGAGAACCGGGTGCAGTGGCTCACATCTATAATCCCAGCACTTTGGGAGGCCCAGTTGGGTGGATCATGAGGTGAGGAGTTCAAGACCAGCTTGACCAACATGGTGAAACCCTGCCTCTACTAAAAATACAAAAATTAGCCAGGCGTGGTGGTGCATGCCTGTAATCCCAGCTACTCAGGAGGCTGAGGCAGGAGAATCGCTTGAACGGAGGAGGTGGAGGTAGCAGTGAGCTGAGATTGTGCCACTGTACTCCAGCCTGCATGACAGAGAATGAGACTCCATCTCAAGAAAGAAGAAGCAAAATGTATGAAAATCAAAGGGTTGACTTCTACTGAGGCTTTTGGACAAATACTGAATAATGTGTGATGTAAGTAGGGTAAAACATGGTACTTTTCATATCACTGAACCTCCTTGCTCTTTTTTTTTTTTTTTTTTTTTTTTAGAGTACTTAGCAACCCTTACTATAGATTAATGGAAACTACTTATAATATTCTTTTATCCTCTTTATTTTTGGTTTAATTATTTTCTTAAGAATCCATTTTCAATTTTTGTACCTAAATTTAAATTCCACCTTACTGATAGGCAGCCAGCATTCCCTTTTGGCAATGTTGCTGTGTAATAAACAAGATAAGGAATGGAGATTAGCTGGAATGAACATTTAGAATAGATTTTATCTTCACACCTCTGATCTCCTTTGGGCACAACGCATTTAAGTATAAATATGTATGTTTATAGCTGCATTCATTTCTAGAGTGCTAGATCCTATCACTGTTGCAAGTCCAGGAGTAACAGTTGAAGGTTCATTTGAAAAAATTTGGTCTTCTTATGCACTTCAGCTGAGTAGGAGGAAAAGCCAAATCACTTCTTCCCTGAGCGAGCATTCATAGGTCTCCATCTCTGTGATCACACGGAGTCATTATGTAGCAGTTGGCTCTGATACGCTTGCACAGACACAAATTGAGTCCGACAGGACTGATGTCTTCTGGACTCTGCTGTCATTTGAAATGCTGGCATGAGGATGGGAGCAGTGAAAGCGGGAGGAGGGGGATGGGGAGGGGAGAGCTGATTCCTTTAGCACTTTTCCTAGGAACTTTTGAGATTTTTAACATTTGATAGTTGTGAACTGCTTGAGAAGTTGTTTTTCAGAGGAGATTGATAACAATAGCTGATTTGGAACAGCTTGCTAACTTCTGGATTCAAGAAATTTTCCAATGTACAACTTGCTTCTTCGTGTCACCCACTGTTTTTTTTTGTTGTTGTTTTGTTTTGTTTTGTTTTAAAAAAAGAGGCTAATAGAAGATTCCTCTCTTTCTTTTTAGTTTTATCTTTCCTGCATTCAAACTGCTCATGAATAGTAATAAAAAATAATATCTTAAAAAAAAGTTTTGTTCTCACGCTGAAGCTCAGTTTCAGAAAAGACATACTATGGCATCTGTATTACAATTCTTTTTAAAGTACAAGTTATTTTAGTGGATTAGGTTATTTCTGGATATCTCTAGTATTTCCTGTCAAAAATTTTGTATATGTTTCAAATATTTCAGTATAAAAAAATTAAAGGTATGCAGTTTCATTTTGAAAATGAATACTGATAGTCATTTTCAATTTTTTTCTGCAGTGATAGGGGATGCAATAGGATGTGATCTACTCTCTCTTTTTAAATTTTTCATTAAGAGTGTACTCTGTATAAGAGTCTGTGCTAGATTTATTGAGGGTTCTATAGGTACAATTATTTAACACGTGAAGAATCATACTTCAAATGATTGCTTGGAGCCAGTCAGTCATTGCCTTCCTTCTTAATTCCTACCAGGACCACGATTATTCTTAAATCCTGTATCACTTCTCACCTGGAACTCTTGCTGTGGCCTAGTAGCGTTCTCTAAATCATTGGTGGTCTAGTTGTCAGTTAATCTTTCCAAAGCCTAGTTTCATGTTGTTCCTCTGCTCTAAAACATTTAATAGCTCTTTTTGTAGTTTGCTGAGTAAAGGCCATTTGACTTAGATCACCATCCAAGGCTCTCTGTGACCTATTTTTTTTTAAGCCTGAATCTTTTTTTTTTTTTTTTTTTTTTTTGAGACGAAGTCTCACTTGTCACCCAGGCTGGAATGCAGTGGCAGGACCTTGGCTCACCAAAACCTCCGTCTCCTGGGTTCAAGTGATTCTCCTTCCTCAGCATCCCGAGTTGCTGGAATTACAGGTGTGCACCACCATGCCCGGCTAATGTTTTTTGTATTTTTAGTAGAGATGGAGTTTCACCGTGTTGGCCAGGCTGGTCTTGAACTCCTAGCCTCAAGTGATCCTCCTGTCTCGGCTTCCCAAAGTGCTGGAATTACAGGCGTGAGCCATCATGCCTGACTCTGAACCATTTTCTTTTGCTTCATCTTCTGGTTTTCCTAATAGAAGATAGTTTCCTATGACTTCAACCAGAAGGTTCTCAAAGTGTGGTCTCTGGACTGGCAACATCAGCATCTCCCAGGAACATGTAGAAATGCAAATTTATGCAAATTTATGACTCAGGCCTGTAATTCTAGCACTTTGGGAGGCCTGGAGTGGTGGCTCATCCCTGTGATCCTAGCACTTTGGGAGGCTGAGGCAGGCAGATCACTCGAGGCTAGGAGTTTGAGACCAGCCTGGCCAACATGGTGAAACCTTGTCTCTACTAAAAGTACAAAAATTAGCCAGGCATGATGGTGGGCACCTGTAATTCCAGCTACTTGGGAGGCTGAGACAGGAGAATCACTTGAACCGGGGAAGCAGTGTTTTCAGTGAGCCGTGATTGTACCACCGCACTACAACCTGGGTGACAGAGTGAGACTGTCTCAACAACAGCAAAAAAGCAAACTGTTGAATTATTGGATCCCCACCACAGACCTACTGACCCACAAACTGTGACGGTGGTACTCACCCATCTGTTCTAAGAAGCCTTCCAGGGGACCCGAGGCATGCTGACCTTTGGGAGGCCCTGTTCCAACCAAACCAGGAAACTCAGGTTTTCCAAAGTTCCTTTCCCACTGCCCTGCCTTTGCATAGAATTCCTGGAATGCCTTTTCGTCATCTTGTTAAAATCCTGCTTAAACGTCAAGGCCTAGTTTGAGACACTATTTCCATGATGTCAATCTTGATCGTATCTTTTACAGCATTATCTGGTTTTCCTTCCTGGAACTAATCACTTATTAAATTGTACTAGTCATCTGGTATACCTGCTTTATTTTCCCTACTAATCTGGAAACAAAAATAATAGAACCTGACCCATCTTTCTACCTTGAGACTCCTTGTGCTGTCACTCTTGATGCCTTGCACACAGTAGGTGCTCTAAAAATAGTTTGTGACTTCTTGATTTTACGGAGAAGATTGAGGAAATTAAACCATTGCCCAGGAGGCATATAAAAATCCTGTTAAATGAAAGAGGCTCATGCTAACTATTGTTTTGACTTATTGATGCCAAACTAGATTTGAACGTTGATGTGCCTTCAGGGAAGAAGCCAAATATGCTTGTGTAAAAAATTCTAACCTCTGCTATTTACCTGGAGAAGTTGAATTAGCCCTGTCATTTCACCTGATGCCAAGAAAGCAGCTTCCATTATTGTGTCAGTAATAGACTTTTATCCTGCACGGAGGAACTTCTCTTAAATCTTTCTCATAGCACTGGTGTGCTTCTTTCCACTGATGTATTTACGTAATGTTTCATAAGAAGTGGCAGTTCTTTTTCAGGTTCTTTGCCCGAAAGGTGGCATAAGCAAAGAATGAAATTCAAGGTGGTTGGGCCTAAAATTGGGAATGCGAGAGCTCCCATATAACACAAACCCAGATATTCTAAGACTCCTACATTTTACAAACCAAGTTATTTCCTTCCTAATACAAAGCATGACAATTACAGTTTATTGTGTATTGTCAATGGATTGTGTCTGTCATGGTGATTGTGATGGAACTGGGAGGAAGGAGTAAGAAATCTAAACATCTTTGTGTTTTCTTCCTTTTCTTTTCTCTGCCTCCCCCTTTCAGGCTCTGAAAGTGTTCCAGCTGAAATTTCAGATTGGACAGACTTGCTGCGGCTCCGGAGGCAGTGATTCCAAGCTGCTCGTGCGCGCTGCTGCCAAGCTGCAGGATGGTGCACGTAGCCAGGCTGCTGCTGCTGCTCCTCACTTTCTTCCTCCGCACGGATGCTGAGAGTAAGCCATTCTCCCCTTCTCTAGGGGGCTGTGACCATAATGAGTGGTTTTGTTTGCCGTTGGCACCAGGCTCAGGGCCTCTGAATACATTTCCTTTGGAAGTAAATCCTGAGACACTGTGGGATCCTCCTTGGCTACCAGCCAGCCTTTGAAAGAGATTATTGACGTGACTTCCTCACCATTTCCTCTCCCTTTTAATACCCCTTTTCTTGTGCATCTAACTGCTCCTCCTGTTTGTTTTCTTTATACCTCTTATCAGCCTGGTAGCAAAGATACAAGACCAAGAATATAACTCAAACTGAGGTTAACCAGTTGGTGGTGCCAATAAGTAAACATTGTTCAGACCCACTCAAAATTTCTTTATTTTTGTGGATCGTTCCTTGTTTAGAAAAATACACAATGTCACATTGAGCCTAATTAAACTTCCAAGCCCCTTGTAGCTGTCATAGCAGCTGTTCTAATGTACTGTTTCCGACAGCTGTCGTCGAGTACAGTATTCAAACAAATCAAGCAGAACTGACAACTTTGTGACTGGATGAAGGGTCTGGAAGTATGAGGAGAATTCTGTGAACTAGAGACACCAAAGTTTGGATTAATGAACTCAATTTATGAAACTGCTATTGTGGTCAGTTAGCTTGACAATTAATGAGAAGATAACGTCTCCTTCCTAATTAGGAAATCATTAGGTCTACCTTGTTTTCATGCGTTTCTTTTCCCATCTGTCCCGTGGCTTTTTGGAAGAGAAAGTACTGGAGAAAGGCTTGTCTCGGCCTTGTACTTCCTGACGTGTGCGGTTCCTCGGTAGTGGTTTAGTTCATACATGAGTTGGCCATTCTCTTTGGGAATCCCCTAGTACCAGCAAAATGTGTAACATCTGTAATCATTAACGTTTCTCTCCACTGACTATTTCAGTGAGATTAAATTTGATTCATGTTAAGAATGTTTCCAACACAGGGATCCTGTGTCATCTTGGCCCCTTCCTATTAATTGCATTTTGACAAGAAATCCCTAACGAGCCACCAATTGCTTCATTGAAATAGGAGCTCTATTTTCTAAAGAGGTATTTTGAAAAGTGAAAGGAATAACATTAATAATAAGATACATATGTAACATGCATGTTTTAAGCACAACATTCTCTGGTTAATAATGTATATAGTTTCCTAATTAGCACTTGGGAGTGTCAATTTAAGGTGAAGCCAAGGAATTTCGATTCCAATGCCAGCAAATAATTAACTGGGAAAAGACCCAAATGTAAGACGTTCTTGTTATTTTAAAGCCTTTTATGTCAAAGCTTATTTTAAAGGTGAAATCTAAATTTAGTTTACTAAAGAGAAATTGAGACTATGGTTTTATTATTTTTGTTTGGCTAGAGTGCAAAAGTAAGTTGTTTCACCATTGTTAATTTTTGGCAGAAGTCCATTTAGACCCTGGGAGCCTACTTTAATGTCAGATCATAGCTACAGGGTTTCTTAAAGTTACTAGATAAAATTATTGTATGTCCATGAAGTTACCTCTAGATATAATTATTGTATGTCCATGAAGTTACCTTTCCAGATAAGCAAAAACATTCTTCTACTGAGCAGTGATGCCTTTGCTTAATTCTCTGGTGAAAAGTGGCAGACAGATGTGGGGTTGAGAAAAGAAGACTTTTAAAATTATGTTTGAAAAAACAATCTTTTCTGCAGATAACCGTCTACTGGTTTTCTTCTCCGTCTTCCTCTTTCTTCTTCATCACACTTCTTACGCTGTGTAATCTTCTTACAAAAGAAATCACAAAGGCCCTTGTTAGCAATTTTTAGTTAAGATATTTATCATGCTATATGTTTTGTGATATGAGCTTTCAACCTTAAGATGTCACTTGAAAAAGAATCTACTCCCTCTCACCCTTCCCATTATAGCTAAAAAGAGGAAACAGGCTTCAACTTTGCCAAATCAATTTTGATTAGCTTTGTCCTTGTCTAATCAGCCTCCATGTCGTATATTTTCCTTTTCACAGATTCATTTGGCACTCTTGAATAGCATGTGCATTCTGAAAGTTATTGACGAAAGAGGAAAATGTAACCGTATCTTTTAAGGTACATTTTAAAAGAAAAAGGAATATCCACTTGCCATCTACCGGAGGGTATTTGTGGTTTGTGAAAACACATGGTAGAGTTGGAGATATTTCAGTCACTAAAAATGTTTAAAAACAATTGGTAAAATAGGATCCAGATTATAACTTATCAAATACTGTCATTACCTTTTCTTCAAACACTCAAAGATAAAGTTATAAGTAACACTAAAGAAAAATTTGATTTATTCACTATCGTATAAAGATAATATTTTTCAGGCTTTTATTGCCTGGGTCACTGATGTATTTCCTTATGTCTTCATTAGCACATCTGGCCTTCTTTATTTTCTCTTTTACCTAACTGTGTTTTGTACTGATCCAGAGGATCAAGAGTTATTAACAGTAGCTTGTCAGGGCCATTTTGGAACTCTGAAATAATTTTTTCAAATGTTTGTCCTCCTTTGAAAAAGAAGACTCTATGGGGGTGGGAATGGAAAGAAGCCACTCTAGTTTGCCATGTTAATTGAATGTGCCCAACTCACTCTCTTTGGAAATGATTAACTCCAAAAAGCCTGGGAGTCAGGGTTATAATCTGCTGTATAGAACGTCATAGCAAAGTACTGGGTGTGATGTTGCATTAAGGAGGAGAGCTCTTATGAGCCTTGGTTCAAACCTAGGTTGGAAAATTGTGATAATATCCCTCAGCAGAAAATTACAGTCTTTGCCATTGCCAGTTTAAAATGCTGTATATATCTATCCACTATTATTTTAAAAAGCTAGACGTGTGTTTGTATCTGATTTCTGTTCATTCCGGTGTCTTGAATGGCCCAGATGATTTTGCTTGTTGTTTCTTGAATGCATGTCTGGACAGTAGGCCTGTGATCTCAGGGAGAGGCATGTGTGACTTCTGTTCGAGCAGCACGAGTAGCTCTTCTTCAGGGCTGGCCAGCCAGTTTTGTGGTTTAGGTAGTGCTTCGAGAACCATTCAACTGTAACATGCATGCAAATTAAAGATTCATGTAGATTATAGTAATGTAATCCTCAGGTGAATGTTTTTCTTCTGGAGGAGTTTTCATAATAGCTTCTGTTAGTTTGCAATTTACCAGTCTTTAGAAAAGAGGAACTAAATACAGACCAAGAACCGGCTGTTAGCATCTTCTTTGTCAGACCAGTTTCACTCTAACGAAATCATTTGTAGCATACTGTTACATTCTAGACCTGAGTTTATGCTGTGGTCATTATAATTAGACCTGAGTGTTTACTTGATCTCAGAAATAAAACTTTTTAAAAATTATAGAGACACACTGTTGATAATTTACTTCCTCAGATGGTTTAGTTCATCCATTTACTTGTTGCTTTTTGTCATTGTTCCACTTTAGATTGTGAATACTTCCTCATTCTCCTTCCTTATTGTTAAAGAGGCTTGCTGTAGTCACTATATGCTTGCAATATATCTGTCCTTTATGGAAGCAGTGAGTCCCTCCTCAACCCCCTTTGGTATTATATCACTGTAGCCCATGGAATTTCTTTATTTCTTTGACATTAGAGCATAGACTGACATCTGTGTTGTAAGGTAATCATTTGTTACCTTAAGTATTTCCTGATGGGCAGCATAGAGTAATGGTTTAGAGTGTGAATTCCGAGGCCATAGTCTGCTTTTGAAGTCTGGCTGTCATTTGGTAAATCATGCTCTTAGCCTCAGTTTCCCATCTTTGTCATTTTGATCAATCGTGCTCTTTGCTTCAGTTTTCCTATTTTTAAAATGTGGATGAAGGTGATGGTCATGACATAATACTCCTGGGTTTTGCGAGGATTTACTGAGTTAAAATAAAACTCATACATCAGTAGATACCACAAGGGAGGTGTTTCATGCATGTTAGCTATTATTATATCATTATTCAACAAGATTTAGCAAACATTTTTATTGAGCACATGTGTGAAGCACTGTGCTAATTTTTTTTTTTTTATTTGACCTGGAGATTATCAAAATTTGGATGGTGGATAAGCCAGGTTTTCTTGTAGCAAGTTAAAGTCTCCAGCTTGCTTCTCTGCAAAGTCTTATATGTAGGAGTTCTTACAAACCCTTGCTTCCGGGCATTAAATTGAAGATCAAGAGGGGAAATATAAAGCATATCTGCTTTAGTCAAGTGGTTAAAAAAAAGCTTCTTAGAATTACACATTTAAAATTAATTTGGCTTGGGTAGAATGGATAGTAGAAGGTGTTTCCTCTGTTTGTACGGTTGCCTCTTATATACATTTTATTGAGCAGCTCACAGGAAGGAACTATAGAGATTTACTGTAGGTAAACACAGTAATACAGCGCCTCTTCAGAAAGCTGAAGGTAGGGGGTGAGCTTGTTGAGAAAGAGAGTGAGTGGCCATTGATATAACCAGGAATTATCTTGCAGGAAAAAATTAAAAAAAAAATTTTTTTTTGAGACGGTCTCACTCTGTTGCCCACGCTACTTTGCAATGGTGTGATCTCGGCTCACTGCAACTTTCGCCTCCTGGGTTCAAGCGATTCTCCTGCCTCAGCCTTCCTAGTAGCTGGGATTACAGGCATGTGCCACCATGCCTGGCTATTTTTTCTGTATTTTTAGTAGAGATGGGGTTTCTCCATATTGGTCAGGATGGTCTCAAACTCGCAACCTCAGTTGATCTGTGCGCCTCAGCCTCCCAAAGTGCTGGGATTAGAGGCATGAGCCACCACGCCCGGTCCCCAAAATGTTCTTAAGTTAGATTAGGGTGATGGTACTGAGTATAAACATAATATACGAAATACCATTGAATTGTATGCTTTAAATGGGAAAACTGTATGATATTTGAATTATACCTCACTAAAGTTGTTAAAACAAGGGAAAAAAATAGCCAGTTGTGGTGGCACATACATGTAGTCCTAGCTACTTGGGAGGTTGAAGAGAGAGGACTGCTTCAGCCCAGTTTAAGGCTGTAGCGACCTAGGATGACATCACTGCACTGCAGCCTGTGTGACAGAGAGAGACCCTGTCTCAAAACAAACAAACACACCTAAACCAAAACAAAAAGCAATTTCTGCTTACCCTAGTTCTTTGGTTAGAGTCCCTTTAGTATATGTAACCTTAAAGTAACCTGTATGTTTACATGATAAACATGTAACCATGTTTATCAATGCCTTCTAAATTAATAGAGGTGTGGCGAAATTACTCCCTCTTCCTTCCTCCCCTCACTTTAAAGTAGCTAAATTAGCAACACCCAGCTGTCTGCAGCAAGGAAAGTATTCCAGCTATTTTACCGATCCTATAGCCTCATTGTGGAGTTTCTGTGGCTTTTTGAATTAATTGCTTCCAGAGGAGCTGTAGCTACCTAGTAAGATTAAGAATATGTCACAAAATCAACACATGTGTACACTTCAAAGCATTTTTTATTGAGTGTAGTAGGACTTGCTTTTTTAAACAGTTCCAAAGTATGACCTGTTTGTTATCTCTATTTGGGAATAGGCCCTAAACTCTAAGGATGGAACAATATCAAAAGTATTTGTGAACTAATTCTTATTCTTTGTAATAGTCTGGTGGTATTTGAGTCTACTGTTGTGTGATCTCCTGGTTTTTTTTTTTTCCCCTTAACATTCTTAACTTCTTTCATGTTCCTCTCATTCAGTTACTATGTACCTGATCTATTGCTTTTTTTCTTTTCCCTTTCTTTTTTGAGACAGGGTCTGGCTCTACTGCCCAGGCTGGATTAGTGCAGTGGCACAATCTCTGCTCACTGCAATCTCCACTTCCTGGGCTCAAGTCATCCTCTCACCTCAGCTTCCTTAGTAGCTGGGACTATAGGCACGCACCACCATGCTTGGCTAATCTTTTTTTTTTTTTTTTGAGATGGAGTCTCACTCTGTCACCAAGACTGGGGTGTAGTGGCACCGTGTCGGCTCACTGCAACCTCCGTCTCCTGGGTTCAAGCAATTCTCCTGCTTCAGCCTCCAAGCAGCTGGGATTACAGGTGCCCACAACCACACCTAGCTAGTTTATATATATGTGTACATATATGCGCGCGCGCGCGCACACACACACACACACACACACACACACACACACACACACACACATACACATATATTTAGTAGAGACCGAGTTTCTCCATGTTGGCTAGTCTGGTCTCGAACTCCTGACTTCAGGTGATCCACCTGCCTCAGCCTCGCAAAGTGCTGGGATTATAGGCATGAGCCACCGTGCCTGGCCTTCTTGGCTCATTTTTGTATTTTTTTGTAGAGATGGGTTTTACCATCTTGCCCAGGCTGGTCTCGAACTCCTGAGCTCAAGTGTTCTGCCAGCCTCAGCTTCTCAAAGTGCTGGGATTATAGTCTTGAGCCAGCACACCCGGCTGTACCTGACCCATTTCAAGTAACCTTGACTTGGTTGGTAGCCCCATCCCCTCCTGCCCACATAGATGTGTTTCTTGTTAATTCAGAAACTCCAAGCCAGCCTCTGTTTTGAAGCGAAGAATTAAAGGTAAAAGTCCTGTGATTGGATGGAGATGCCCCTTTAGAACCAGTTCTTTAACCTGTAATTTAATATTTTCTTTTTTCTTCAGTTTGCTTTAGCTTCACTTATTTCTTCACCAAATGTACGTGTGAATGTGTGTGTGTTTGTGTCTGTTATATGGAAAGCTCTGTGTGAAGTGGTTGGAATATAAAAATTTTAAACAATGTGGACCTATACCAGCCTGTAATCTATCTTCAGAATTCATAGCTAGTGTTTAGGATGCTCTCAAGCAGTCTTCTCAGACTTTCTCTCCAGGCAGTAAGTAATGCATAAGTAATGCATAAAGAATGTGGACCCTGTAGTAGAGTGCTTGTGTTCAAATCCTGCCTCTGCCGTATAATTACTCCGACCACGGGCAGGGTACAAATCTCTATGTGTCTCTCATCTGTAAAATGAAGATAAATATAGCACACACTTGATATAGGTATCATAAGGACTAAGGAAATAACTATTTGTAAAGCATTTTGAATAATAGGATTAAATATTCACTAAATGTTATTAGTTGCTATCATGCCTTTTTTTTCTCATTAGCTTGTATCATTTCCAAATTAGAAGCATCTATGTTTAGATCTCTGGCATTTATTCTCCCATGAACTTCACAATTTGAGCAGAGTCTTTTAAAAATGTCAGTATGTATATTTACATACATTTATGATTTCAAAGGACATTGACTGATGGGTTCATTCATGTCTTTCATTTATAAATGTTTATTGGACACATTTCCTGTGCCAAGCATTGAGTTAACTACTGAGGATAAAATGTGGAGAGAAAATATGATCCTTGACCCTGAAAAGCTTAAACTCTAGTTGCATAGCCAAATATTTCACAGTAATTTTTAAAATTTACATTTTCTAACAGTAACAAGTATAAGGGAAGAAAAGAGGCAGCCAAGTGGCTCATCTGTTCTGAAAAGTAATACACAGCTTTCCTGAGGGAGTGATTTAGTTTTTCTATTTTGAAATAATTTTATGCTTAAAAGACATTACAAAAATCATCCAAGAATTTCCCGTGTAGCTTTCATTCAGTTTTCCTAATATTAACATATTACATAATCACAGTACATTATCAAAACCAGGAAGTTAACTTCTGCACAATACTGTTAACTATACGTGTTATTTGGATTTTTCCAGTTTTTACATGCACTTATTTTTAGCTATTATTATTTATTTTGGAGACAGGGTCTCACTCTCTTATCCAGGCTGGAGTGCAGTGATGCGATCTCTGCTCACTGCAGCGTCTGCCTCCTGGGCTTGGGTGATCCTCCCACTTCAGCATCACTAGTAGCTGGGATTACTGGCACATGCCATCACATCCAGCTAATTTTTATATTTGTTTTAGAGACAGGGTTTCCTCAAGTTGCCCAGGCTGGTCTCAGAATCCTGGGCTCAAGCTCTCCTCCCACCTTGGCCTCCCAAAGTACTGGAATTACAAGCATGATAAAAATAAGTACACCTGGCTAAGTGGTAGAGACTGGCTAAGACAAGGCTTCCTAAACCTTGTTCAAAGTCTTGGTTTTTATTCTATGAACTGCAGGAATTACTGAGTTATTTTTAAGCTGCTATAGGAAGACATTTACATTGTTAAAAATCAGTGAGGCTGCATGGTGGAAAAATGCTTGGAGGGAGGCCAGCCAGAGTGGCCTTGAGATCTGTTAAGGGGCTAGTTGGAAGTTACGGAGAAGATTTGGTACGAGGGACTAGGGTGACAGAGGTTAAGGAGGCTAGCCTGCTTGACATTTAAAAACATTTTTTTAAATTGACTTTTGTGAAGAAGGATTGTTCTAAAACTTGAACCACCAACAGATTGTTAAAATTTTGAGTGAAGGAGAAAACCAAGTTAAGAAGGGAGCTAAAGTGTATTCAATACCTTATAAGTAATCCTTTGTTTTTAACATGGCATTTTACAAATTCCCCCCAAATTTATCTTTACTCATTCTTGTAATTTCACTTTTTAATCGTGAAGTTCAGACAGTTTTATTTAAACTTACCTTTTTGTTAATATCTGTTAAAAATGTGGAATCCAGAATCCGTTTAAAACTAAGTGAAGTTCAGTGTCTCACTACAAAAGACATTACAATTTAGCTTTGTTCTCTCACAAAAGTTTTAAATTCACTGCACAATTAGTAATAGGTTTGCAAAAATCAGCGTAGTACTGTGGCAGTTATTTACAATCACTACAGTTACTAAATCTGACTTTAAGATCCACTAAGTACTTATATCTTCAGGTTAAAAAGTAGCACACAGTCTAT
Organism: Piliocolobus tephrosceles; assembly: GCF_002776525.5. NCBI lineage: Eukaryota > Metazoa > Chordata > Mammalia > Primates > Cercopithecidae > Piliocolobus > Piliocolobus tephrosceles. Next base: position 73,572,904 of record NC_045447.1, read on the forward strand.
TACTTTTAAGCTAAAAGTACACAAAGTATAACAAATCTACTAAACCAAGTATGTTTTCTTTCTTAGTTTTTTTGTGTGTGTGTGTGTTAAGACAAATATATAAAGAAACGTATACTTAAACCTTTTAAAGATGCTTATAAAGGAGGGAGAGAAAAATAAAATGCCATTGTTTGTCACTAAAAAACGTCATTTAAACCTTTAACCTACAGTGGTTTCAGGTTGATGCAAACTCCTCTAATATCTATATTTATCTTTTAAAACAAATTTAAGTAACATTTCATTTAAAAGTAATAATACTTTTCATTTAGCACATGACTACTGTGTGCCTCCAATAAGCCAGATCCAGATTCCTGTTACCACAGAATTTATATTCTAGTTGGGATGTTGTGGAGAAAAGAGAAGTACAGCAAGACATGGCTATGGGCAACAAGTCACTGAACAGTGTGACTTTGGAGAGTGATAAATGCTGCAAAGATCTTAAAACAGCACAATGTAATATGAGAGTAAAAGAGAATATGAAGGGGGAGGGTAGGACTCGCCTTCGTTTGTCATATGTCAAGGAAGGTGTTGCTTAGTGAGATACAACACTTGAGCCGAAGAATGGGAAGGGTCCAGCTATAAAAAAAATTGAGTTCAGAGTATCTAGGCAGATGGGGAGTGACTGTAAAGACCTTAATGCAAGGAGGAGCCTAGTGTGTTCAGAGGACAAAATAAGGTCCAGGAGACAGATCATGGGGCCCTGGAGGTCTTATAAAGAGTTTGTGTTGCTGGGCTAGGTATTAAGAATCTATGTAGGAAAACAGATATATTATTGGGACACCTATTTATGAAACTTGAGTTGGGTACTACTGTTCTCTACTAGAACAAAATGTATATATATTTTTCTACAAATAGTGCATTGAAAGTTTGGTACAACCTCCTGATCAAGTTATAAACTAACTGTCTAAACAGCTTAACTGAAATTTTCTTTGCACCGCCAATATAGACTTAGAACACCAAAGACTTTGGTAAATAAAAGCACAAATGTCTGCTTTTAGCTCGTTATCTCTGGCCAGTTTTTTTTTTTTTTTTTTTTTTTTAAAGCAGATGATAGTTTTACATTGGAAACCTGTGATTAAGTCTACACTTTTCTTCATCAATATCCATAGCTTCAAGATAGTGAAGGAGGGTACATTTGTAAAGTAAGGCTGTAATTGGAGGGTGATGGTCAACATAGAATTGCAGGGAAGAGAGGAACTTCAATAGGGCTTCTCCCTGTATGCTTCCATTTTGTCAAAATTACAGCAGTGGGATTCCTAGGTGATTTGTAGGTTGGAGTCCCTATATAGATTAAAGCTTTTAAATAAAATATTTCCTGGTAAACTTCTTCCATTTAAGGAAAAAAAAAAAAAAAACCCCTTTATTGTTTGTATGATTTAACATATTTGGATTTGTTTTAAGACCAATGGGAGTGTAAGGTAATACATAAAATGATATTAAACCATAACTTAAATGTTTTATCTAAAATAGTAGATGGTGTTAGTAACCAGATTTGCTTTAAATAATGGCTCCCTTGCCTACCAGGAGCAATTTCCTCAGTTCTCCTGGGAGGAGAATTGAGAATAGGTAGGAGAACTCTGACCCTTTGGCGATGCTCAGAGCTCTCACAGGTTCCTATGATGTTTAAATAAGATCTTGAATGTGAAGTCCTGTGAGGTTCAGTTTTCATTCCTTTCTGTCTCTACACACACACACACACGCGCGCGCGCACACACGCGCGCACACACACACGCACGCACACACACACGCACACACACGCGCACACACGCGCACACACGCGAGCACACACACACACATGGAGTAATAATATATGGAGAAATCAGCTGTTTTAACATTTTTGACCTATTGAGATGATTTTTCATATCAAGGAATTCTACTCAGGAAGGAGCTTACAGCCCAGTTGTGACAACCAAATGATCTGTCAACATTGAGAACTGTTCCCTGGGGGCAAAATCACCCAGTTGGGAAGTGCTGCTGTTGCTTGTGAAAGCTTTGGAACAGAAGGTTGGAGCAGAGGTTAGGAGAGATAGGCGCTGCCCTTCTAATTAATATGGGATTTAGAAGGGAGAAATTTTATTAGAAATGTGATAGACCTTTCACAAGCTCTTGAAATCAGCTGTGTGAATTGGGAAAGAGAAATCGTAGTTCTGTGTGTATCTGTAAAACCAGAAGCAGATTGCCTTATCACTTTATGTCTCGGTTTTTGTTGTCTGGAGTACTAGATAATAACTATAGGATTGCTCTAAAGATGAAAGCAGGTCAACCAATGTAAGGTGTTTAGTACTATGCCTGGCACGTTTGCTAAATAAACATTAGCGGTTATGATGATATTAACTATTTGATGATATATTACTTTTGTTAATATTTTATTTTCTATCAATAAAATGAATTTTATCTTATGCAGTGATTGTGATACCTCTCACTTGAATACTTGAATGATGATTTAAACACTTTATCTTCTTTTTTTTTTTTTAACGGAGTCTCAGTCGTCCAGACTGGAGTGCAGTGGCAGGATCCTGGCTCACTGCAACCTCTGGCTCCTGGGTTCAAGCGATTCTTGTGCCTCAGCCTCTCGAGTAACTAGAATTACAGGCGTGTGCCAACATGCCTGGCTAGTTTTTGTATTATTAGTAAGGACAGGATTTTGCCATGTAGGGGAAGCTAGTCTCGAACTCCTGATCTCAGGTGATCCCCCCGTCTCGGCTTCCCAAAGTGTTGGGATAACAGGCGTGAGCCACCACACCCAGTCAATTTAAACACTTTATCTTCTTAATCTCATTTGTTCTTGAAAATTCTAAGAGTAGGCAATGTAACTTTTATCCTCCTCACTTTTCAGATTAAAAAAAAAAAAAAAAAAATCCAAGGGTCAGAGTAGATGACCTGCCTAGAGCAGAAAGGTGAATAGGTGATGGGGAAGGACCTAGAACACACTCTCATGATTCCCTGTCCAGAGAAGGGGCAGAACAGCTGAACAGAGCTCAAAATGCACAGCGGCCAGAGGGCCCAAGCGATGCCATTGGCCATCAGGCCCAGAGTCACCCAGGTTCATTGTAATTCCTACGCCCCTCAATGATAGTCATCTTGAGGCCCTAGAGTCATGGAGGAAAGTTATGTCATAGTCACAACTTACATACTGTGTAAGAATTGAGAAGCACCGAATGGCTTTTGTCCGGCCGGGCACGGTGGCTCAAGCCTGTAATCCCAGCACTTTGGGAGGCCAAGACGGGCGGATCACGAGGTCAGGAGATCGAGACCAGCCTGGCTAACACAGTGAAACCCTGTCTCTACTAAAAATACAAAAACTAGCTGGGCAAGGTGGCGGGCGCCTGTAGTCTCAGCTACTCGGGAGGCTGAGGCAGGAGAATGGCATAAACCCGGGAGGCGGAGCTTGCAGTGAGCTGAGATCTGGCCACTGCACTCCAGTCCTGGCAACAGAGCAAGACTCCGCCTCAAAAAAAAAAAAAAAAAAAAAAAAAAAAGAATGGCTTTTGTCCAATTTCAATGAAAAAAAATCAATTTGGAAAAGTTTGATTTCTGTGTGACTAGTATTTCATTGTAAAATGATTTCCATTTTATTATTAGGCTTTCTTATTCTTTGTCAGTTCAATTATAAGTTGTCAGCAGTAAGGTCTGCTTTCAAGATTTTGTCATTGTAATCATACTGTCACTATACTCATCATCATGGTATGGTAAATTGGAAATCATGGCCAAAATATTTTACAGTTCTACTCTAGTCAAGGTGTAGTCCGTTTCCCCACTCCTTGAATGTGGGTTAGTCCCCTGACTGGCTTTGATCCGTAATAGAAGGGTGCAGAAATGATAATGTACCAGCTCTGGGCCTGGCCCTTCAGCAGCCTGGAAACTTCTACTTGAACTCTCTGGCACATTGAGTCATCATAGCAAGATGCCCAGCTGCCCTGCTGAAGGGACCCCATGGAAAGAGAGAGAAATACTCAGCCGGCCCACACCTGTTGCAGCTGTCCCAGGTGAGGAGCCAGATATATGAGCCAAGCCATCTTGGCATTCCAGCCAGAGTCCCTCCTCTTCCTCATGACTGTAAGCCATGTGAGTGACCACATGGGAGATGGAGTTTAGAAGTTTCTAGCTGAGGCCTGGAGGGAAGAATCATGCCCAAAGACATCTTTGCCTTAAGCCATTTTTGAAGGGGTTTATAACACAGCAATAAATAACTGAAAAACATAGTGATTACTGTTATCAAAATGAAGCACCTACCAGCTTGAGGAACAATCTTAGACCTGCAGTTTCCTCTGGAACTGTAATACAGATGGTATTTCAAATGCAAAGTTTTCTTTCTTTCTTTCTTTTCTTTTCTTTTTTTTTTTTTTTTTAGAATAAATGAACACATTGATGTACATTAGCTAAAGCCCTACTTGGCGCTAACATTTTAAAAGGCTTATACATTTTGCATACCTTTTGATCAGAGGTCAGCAAATGTTTTCTGTAAAGGGCTATATGGTAAGTATTGTTGGCTTTGTGGGTCTCTATCACAGCTATTCAGCTCTGCCACTGTAACAAGAAAGTAGCCACAGCCAATACAAAATAGATGGGCAAAATGGTGTTCCAATAAAACTTTATTTAAAAATACGTGCAGTGGGCCAGATTGTTCAAGAATCCTAGTTTGACCACCCCTACTTTTGACCTTACTCACCTACAACTCCTCATCAAACTGGGGAAGGTAGAGAATATCAGCAGGGGACCTTGTTTTAACCTGATGAGGTTAGTTAAAGGGAAGAAATTAGTTTGATTAGCCTCCTTTATCACTTTGTTTTGTTAGTAATGTTGATTGGGATCAGATTAATTGGAAGAAATAAGTTCAAGGAGCACATCTCTTGATAAACATAGATGTCTAATGGCACTTAACCTTTAAAATTTATGCAGAGAAAGCTTTGCATGTTATTGCTCTTTATGTCTTTTGGGGGTGCTTCAGGTATTCAGCTGTTAGTGCCATTTCAAATTACCAAGTCCTGAAAAATGAATAATTTATCAGCTGAGGGGTAGTTTTCATTGAATGCTGTGCCTGACACTTGGAGCTATGAACATCTTAAATAAGAGGAAAAAAGGGCTGGAAAGTGTTACCTTTGCTGGGAAAGTTGTAACGGGTCTGTGAAGAAACAGTTTGTAATCATGGATATCGAAGCCTGAGCTTGGTTTCATAAAGGTAAATAAAAGCACAAAAGTCACGGTGAATTTGATCACATTATAGGTACTTCTGGTATAGATATACTCTGTACCATTTTGGTGCTTATAAATCAAAAGCAAAATAAAACTAATGAGAAAACACCATTGATCCAGCAGCAAATGCCCAGAAATAACACTGCGCTCCATCATGCCAGCAAACTGGAAAGCTTTTGTGGGAGGTGGGAAGGAGAAGGTTTGGAATTGGAATCCCTGGCTCACATGGGAAAATTTAAGAACTGACTATGATTGGTTTGTCGTGGCAGTAAATAGGAGGCACACGTTTCTGCAGGTGTAGGAAGGGCATACCTATATTCTTGTAAGGACTGAGGTTGTTTAGAATTGTACGGAGAAGGCAGACTAGTTAGATTAAACAAAACTCTTGCCTTAATATGAAGGAAAATGACTATAGTGAAGTCTGTTCAACTATGGAATAAAATCTCAAGGGAAAGAGTGAGAGCCCCACAGTGTGACTCATTTGATGTAAGCAGCAGAAACCACTGTGGAGAACTACTATTTCCGAAATAATCAAAACTACATCAGAAAAGGGATATAAAAAGACTATTTAGCAGCTGAACAACACGTAATTCTTTTTCATTTCAATTGTTCTGATTTGGAGTGAGAGGGAAACAGGAGGGGTATTATGATAATTATAATAAAACAATTACTTGCATTCTGGGATCTATTTTCTCTGGAGAGCTTGTAGTTTAACAAATGAATCTGACACCCCTATTGGGCAGGGAATAATTGGCTTAAATCCCTTTGGTGTATTTACTCAGGCCACTAGATTCCTTTTTATAGCCTAAAGAAAGCTTTAACAAATTATGGTCACCAACATTTTGCTAGCCCAAAAAGTGCTTTCTGATTTTCCAGCTTTACAAGCATTCACCCCTTCTCCCTTTCTCACTTCATAGCTTTACCTTTCAGACCTCACCTCCTCTTCCAGGTCCACCTTTTTCTGCTGTCTTCATCCACTCTTATTTAGTGCTCACTCTGTTGCGGGCATTTGAGGTGTAAGGAAGATACAGCCAAGTCACTGCTGTCAGACTACTGTCAAAGGTAATAAGAAGATAAATCACAATAAAGGGAATTCAGTGCAGGAAGTAGATATATGCACAGGATGCTACAAGGAGGAAGTTCCTTACTGGAATTTATAGGGAATGTTCATAGGTGTGCTGGAGACGGAGAAATTGTGGAGGGCATTATGGTAAAGCTAATGATCTTAGAACTTGCCTGGTAAAACGGTGATTCTCAACTTGATAACACATCAGAATCACTTGGAATAGAATGTAGACATGTAGGCCCCACACCAACTGAATTAATAAAAACATGTGAAAGTTAGGATCAGCCATAGGTAATTTAAAAAATGGCCCTCTGTTTATTCTCAGGTGAGGCCGAGTATTACGAATTACTAGGGAAGCCAGTGAAAGTTTTAAACTGGGAAGTGTTGTGGCCTGACTTGGATTTTCAATAGGTCACTGGCAGCTATGTGGAGGATGCGTTGGAGGGTGGAAGACCAGTTAGGAGACTGCTGTGAAATCAAATAGGATGAGGGTCCTGAGGGTTTGAACTGTGTTTTTGAATATAGGATACAAAAGGACCCTATACAAAACTTATTCAAGTGGTGGAATTTGCAGGATGTTATGATGAGTTGACTTTATAAGTACTTGATGAGTCATAGAAGAGACAGCCAGAGAGAATGAGAAGTAGTTTGGAGGTGATACACTTTATGTATTTCTCTTCCATCACTGCTTCTCCCCACAACACACCTAATGCGCATTGATATGGTTTTTGTGCCTCTCCTAGAAGATATCATAGTTTTCATATGTTACTTTTAGATGTATTTGTCTAAATTTTCTTTCTTTCATTCTTTTTTGAGACAGGGACACACTCTGTCACCCAGGGTGGGGTACAGGTGCAATCTCGGCTCACTGCAACCTCTGCCTTCCGGGCTCAAGCAATCCTGCCACATCAGCCTCCCCAGTAGCTGGGATTACAGGCACATGCCACCATGCCTGGTTAATTTTTTGTATTTTTTTGTAGACATGGGGTTTTGCCATGTTGTCTAGGCTGGTCTTGAACCCTTGGGCTTAAGCTATTTGTTCCTCTCAGCCTCTCAGATTGCCCAGCCTGAAATTTTCAATTCTCAGACAAGTTTATTTATTCATCTCAGATTCCACCTCAACCCCAACCCCTCATATTCCAATACTGGGCCTTCCATACAGCCAGGGGTAACACAGTTAGATGCCCACCGTGACCAGGAAAGTAAAATTCATGATTGAGGTAGGCCATTTCAGCTGTTTGGAAATCTTGTGGTGTATCTCTTGAGGGAAGCAACCACCCATCCTCTTCTTATTTGGGAGTGTGTGCTCCAGATCCTTTGGTTTTCCTAGTGAAGCTTAAAATCTAGGTTTATGTGTGAACCATCCCTAAGTTTGACGTATTGGCTTGAATTAGAAATCATTAAGTAACAATAATACTGAGGCTAAAGGAAGTACATCTTTACTTGTCTTTCCACTTGGGATGGATCTTGTCTGCGACCACAGGCTTTCAATGTCTGTATAGGGCCTCTAGAAATTTGTAGAATTAAAATGAATAAAATTTCTCAATACCAGCAGTTTCCAGCCATTTCTGTGCTTGACAATAGGAAATGTAAGAAAGAACTGGCAGCCATCATTTGGGCTGATGCTGTTTGTGTAAAGTGAATTAGAGAATGGATTCTATTACCTGGTATCTTACACTAAAATGTAAAGCAGAAGGACAAATTTGAAGTACTTTAACCACAATTACATAGATACTTCTAGTGAATGTGAATTTGGGATGATGAATTATTCTTTTAAATCCTTTGGTTCTCCTTGTAGGTTCTAACAATGCCAGCTACCTTAGGTAGCTCCTCCTAGCCCAAGGCTGGGAGAGAAGTTCCCTCCCGCTTCTTCTGGTTTCATCCATCCTCTGGAGTCAATTTATTAGATTATTAGGTTGGTGCAAAAGTAATCGCGGTTTTTGCAATTAAATAGCTTGGTTGCTGGAGCTCCTTTTTTCTCTTAGAGACTGCTGTGGCTACCCAATGTGAAGCTACAGACCTGTTAAGGCTGAAGAGCAGGTGAACAGTAGTTCAGCCAGTGATTTAGCATTTCAAAGGCCAGTGCTCCAAAGGGCACTGCCCATGTGAGCGGCTAAGTGGAAGCAGGAATTTACTCATACTGTAATGTCTGTATACTATTTCTGTGAAAATGACTTTTGAATTGTCTGAAGGTTAAATATTTGGTGCTAAAACTTTAAACTTATCTATTTTGCTGTAATTCTCTCTAGACTGTACCTTGCCTGTCTCAATATTAAAGAGATCAAATGAAACATGGTTGTTGGTTGATCATTGGGGTGACACTAATTAGGAATATCAGTTTATGTTTTTCTCTGTTATGTTAAGATGCCCTGTGGAATGACTGTGGTGGATAGCTGGCCTCCCTGTTGCATTTTTTGTAGGTCTGTATATGTTTTATAATTTTAGTTAGAAGAAATATGGTATGGTGGGAAGAGCATTGGTTTTTAAATAAAATGATCTGAGTTCACATCCTGTATTTTGCTATTTACTGGATAAGTGTTCTTGGGCAAGTTTGTTAACCTCTCTGAGCATATATATTTTTTCATTTTATGCAGCTTCTATATATTCTGTACCTACTGCCTGCCAGCATATCGCTGGGTGCTGGTGGTATGCTGGCAAGATGGGAACAGGTAGGGTCTGTGGCTTCCAGGCTAATCTTAGATTGCTCAGCTGTGAAATGGGTGTGAGAACCTCATCCTGCAGTTGTTGTTTGAGAATTAACTGTGATAATGTGTGTGAGGTCCTGGCAGTGTTTGGAGGCTCATAATTGGTCAATGTAGCTGTAGGATTTGCTTTTTCTGCTGAGCTTAGTTGATAACGCCTTCTAATTTGCTACCTTAAATTTATACCAGCTATTTTTTTTTTTTTTTTTTTTTTGTCCATAGATCTTTTCTGCATTCACATTTTAACTTACAGATACTGTTCAGGTCCTGAAAGTGTGAGCTTTCTCTCTTTCTTCTTGAATGTTTTGTATATATGGTCCTTAAGCAATTCATTCATTTCAGAGATATTCTTTTTATTCTAGGCTTTTGAGATACAACAGTGACTAAGACAGACAAAAAACAAAAAAACAAAAAAAAAAAAAAAAGAAAAAAAATCTTGCACCATGAAGGTCACATTCTAGGGGGCTCTAAATGATGAAATAGAACAATAAATATAACAAACAATCCGAATGATACATAGGAAAGTATATTATGTGTTCAAAGGTGACCTAAGTATTATGGATGAAGAAAGACCAAAGTAAGGAAAATCAGGAGAGTGTGTGTTGGGGGTGGGTAGGGATTCAGATGTGATTTAAAATTGGGTAGTCAGGTCAGTGAGAAGGTGACATTTAAGCAAAGATTTGAAAGAGGTGGGGAAGTTAGCCATGGGGAGGAGTATTCCAGGCCAGGCAAACAGCCAGTCCAAAGACCCTAGGGCACGACCTTGCCTGGCAGGTTCTAGGAATAGCAAGGGGAATGAATGGAGAAAGTATAAAGGATTAGGAAAAAACTCTTGTACAGAGATCCTGTAATGGAGAGGTATTCTACTGCGCACCAAGCTCCTCTGGAGGTCAGGCTTCCTGGAAGCAACAGGAATATTTAGGAGTTTGCTAGTGATATTGGGATTTAAGACCCAACAGGGAGAGAAAACAGCTTGTGCCAAGGCTGAAAGGAATACCGTGTCTGCAAAGTGCAGAATAAAGGAAGCTGTGATGAAAAAAAAAAAAAAAAAAAAAAAAAAAAAAAACCAATAAACTGTTAAAAGGGAAAGGTAAATATGATTCTTTTTGTGCTTTGTTAGGATTACTCTGATTACAATATGGAAAATAATCATTGCTCTTGATGGCACTGATAACTGAGACACAAAAATTTTCTCCTGAAGTGATGGAAGTCCAAGGACAAGTAGATCATATACATCATCTCTTTTAGTTTGTGGCCCACTTAGGCTTTAAACGTAGGGCTGTTTTTCATTAATATGGCCAATAGTAAATTTCCCACCAGGATACTCTGACTTGTAGCATTCTGATAGGATTAACTGATTCAAAGCCTGAAATTGAGTCACTGTGTACCAGACAGGTCAGGCCTCACTCATTCTCACCATAGTCCTCCAAGTTATGTGTAGTGGATAAAGATTTTAAGTGGACCGTTGGAGACTCAGTTGAGGAGCAAACTGGATACCAAATTTCAGATCAAATGTTTGACCCTGAAATTCTGACACTAACAGTTATGCAGGAGAAGTAGTGTTTTGTTATTGTTGTTGTTGCTGTTAAGTCTTTTTAATCCTCTCAAATTCCATTTTATAAATAAAAAGCACACACACATACCTAGGTTCCTAAGATTTTTATTATGAGATTTGTAACATATTGAAGAATCATGCTGGGCGCGGTGTCTCACACCTGTAATTCTAGCACTTTGGGAGACTGAGGCGGGGGATCACCTGAGGTCAGGAGTTTGAGACCAGCCTGGCCAACATAGTGAAACCCCATCTCTACTAAAAATACAAAGATTAGGCGTGGTGGCAGGTGCCTGTGGCCCCAGCTACTCGGGAGGCTGAGACAGGAGAATCACTTGAACCCAGGAGGCGGAGACTGCAGTGAGCCAAGATCATGCCACTGCACTCCAGCCTGGGCAACAAGAGCAAAACTCCATCTCCCCCCATCCCCCGCAAAAAAAAAAAAAGGATCAGTACTCTCTTTGCATATTCAAATTTTATTAACATGAAAAGACTGAATACAGTAGAATATGTAGGAGATCAGCTGTTTGATTAGATAAATTAACTGTTTCCTGCTGGGACTACCTCTAAAACTGCTGTATTTTCAGTGCATCCTGTCTTAGCTTTGTAAATGACCATTTTTCTGGATCCTTGAGGCAGTATCTGTCCACTTTCGCACTTTATTTGTTTGTTTGTTTGTTTGTTTATTTATGACAGAGTCTCGCTCTCTCGCCCAGGCTGGAGTGCAGTGGCTAGATCTCTGCTCATTGCAAGCTCCGCCTCCCGGGTTTACGCCATTCTCCTGCCTCAGGCTCCGGAGTAGCTGGGACTACAGGTGCCCGCCACCTTGCCCGGCTAGTTTTTTGTATTTTTTTTTTTTTTAGTAGAGACGGGGTTTCACCGTGTCAGCCAGGATGGTCTCGATCTCCTGACCTCATGATCCGCCCGTCTCGGCCTCCCAAAGTGCTGGGATTACAGGCTTGAGCCACCGCACCCGGCCCACTTTCACACTTTAAAGAAGCCTTTACGTGCTCATCCTGCCCAGCTTCTGTCCAAAAAAGAAAAAGAAAAAAAAAAAAAAAAGCACACAGTGACTAAAATAACACCAGTAAAAAGTTTTTACAAAACCTTTCAGATTGTAAGATAGTTTAATGTTGTTCATTATTAAAGACAGTCACACAATTGATAAACAGTCAACTAAATATTTGTAATAAATAATGACTTTTTTTCATTCAGAACAAAAAAATACTGTTGATATAGGCTGTCTTTAGTCTTACAATATCCAGCCAAAAGACTGTTTACCAAAATTACTAAGGACAGCTCCACCCGTGTCTCCTTTAGTATAGTTATGTGATACGTTTATAAGGCGGTTATTTCATTTGTCGCAGTCTGTGTTCCATCTCCCTCCCTCCCCCACTTCTCGATTTTAAAAAATTTATATAGAGTAAAATCCACTCTTTGTGGTGTACTGTTGTACAAGTTTTGACAGATGCATAGTTATGTATTCATTACTGCAATTACATTTAGCAGTTCCTTCACTTCAGAATTCCCCTCACACTGCCAAATATGTAGCCTTTTGGGTCTGGCTTCTCTCACTGAGCAAAATGCATGTAAGATTCATCCATGTTGTTGCATAAATCAATAGATCATTGCCTGCGTAGCATTATATCTGTATCACAGTTTCATTTATTCATTTGGGTTGTTTCAAATATTTGGTAAGTATGAATGAAGCGACCATAAACATTTATGGGCTGGGAAAAATACATTTTATCAATCTCTGGTGTGGTGATTTGGGGACTTTTTAAATAGCAAAAACCACAGATACCTGGGCCTGGCTCCCAACCAACTACATCAGAATCTCTGTAGCTGGGGTCTGGGCTAATAGATTTCATAAAAGCTCCCTACACGGTCCTGCTGTGTAGTGAGGCTGAGAATTACTGCTTGGAGACATGTGATCTTTGTATTTTTGGTAAATGAGCTCTGAAACGGTTTTTATTATTATTTTTACTTGTCAAGGTTTAGTAATTATATTTGAGTAACATAAGATTATGCTTCGTGTTAGTTGTTTCTCTTAAGGACTTAATTTCATTTCAAGGAGACAGTTACTGTATGTAATTAAATCAAGGCCTTTTTAAAGGTACATTTATTGAGGTTTAAGTAGTCATGATAGAAATATATTTATAATATGCCAATTATATCCCTCAAGAATATTTTGATAATTATATATTTGATTAAAAGGAGTACTTGTTAGCTATATAGTATAATTATATGTTTGAATAAACTATTACTAGAACTAAATGAGCTTCCTTAATTACCAAGACAATTATTTTATATTGCTGATGAAACATATTATTATCTTACATATATATTGGTAGTGAGTTTTTACAGTGTTTTATAATGATATTTAACAACTAGTTAATTAATTATGTTGAGTTAAGGCATGAAATAACATTAAATGTAACTATAAATTGGACATTTTAGATATCAGACATTAAAATAAAGTAAGATATTTTCACATTTAGCATTAACTACATAAGAACACATGGAGTTTATAATAATTTCCCAAACTTGGTAGAAATGTTACTTGAAAGCAATATATTTTGATAATCAAAGTGCTTACCAAGAGGAATTTTTATTTCAGCCTAAAGTTTAAGGCTAGTTTTTTTGTTTTTTTGTTTTTTGTTTTTATTTTGAGACGGAGTCTCGCTCTGTCGCCCAGGCTGGAGTGCAGTGGCCGGATCTCAGCTCACTGCAAGCTCCGCCTCCCAGGTTTATGCCATTCTCCTGCTTCAGCCTCTCGAGTAGCTGGGACTATAGGCGCCCACCACCTCGCCCAGCTAGTTTTTTGTATTTTTTAGTAGAGATGGGGTTTCACTGTGTTAGCCAGGATGGTCTCGATCTCCTGACCTCGTGATCTGCCTGTCTTGGCCTCCCAAAGTGCTGGGATTACAGGCTTGAAGGGCTAGTTTTATTTATTTGATGGAGATCCTGAGAATAATTCTGTGAACACTAAACGTTTGAAGGCCGAACGTTCATATGGAAAGTTCTCAGAAATAAAGTATTTTTAATAAGACATACCTAAAGTATTTAGAGTATAGTATTTGTTATTTCTGATATAAAATCATTAAATGTTAATTCTGACATAATTCATTTATACTTATGAAAGACACATTTTTTATATCCTATTACTGTTACTGTTATTGTTATTATTATTATTATTTTTTGAGACACGGTCTCACTCTGTCACCCAGGCTGGAGTGCAGTGGCACAATCACTGCTAACCTCAGCCTCGACATGTTGGGCTCAGGTAATCCTCCCACCTCAGCCTCCTGAGTAGCTAGGAGTATAGGTGCCTGCCACCATTCCCTGCTAATTTTTGTAGAGATGGGGTTTTGCTATGTTGCCCTGGCTGGTCGCAAACTCATGGGCTCAAGTGATCCACCACCCCCCTTGGATTCCCAAAGTGCTAGAATTGTAGGCATAAGCCACCCCACACGGGTTTATTTTTTAATATCCTCTTGATTTACCTTTTGAATGTTATTAGCTAATCAACATGAGCTGAATGTACTTGACCCTGGGACGTTTGAAAGAGCCAGGTCTTTCAGAGATTTGCTTTCTTGCAAAGCGTTGTAGCTCATTACCAGAGGTATATATTGTCCACTATTGCCAGGAAAAAAGCTTCTAATATTAGTAATAAAGAGCTAATATTTATTGGGCACTTAGGGTGTGCATGCACTATGCTTCATGTGGATTATTTAATTAATAACAATCCTGTGTTTTAGGAACCCTTATTAGCCTAGACTTTAAGATAGGGTAAATTGTAGTTTGGAGAGGTTAAGTAATTTGTCCTTAGTTGTTTGCTGTTTGTTCATAATAAATAATAAGCTGTGATTCATACCCAGGTTTTCTGACTTCAGTGACCACATGCTTAATTCCTGAGGGCACTCTCTGTTATCCTCATTTGCCCATCTTCATTGCACTTAAAGATGCCCTATTTACCTCTCCCTTAGCACACTGAACTTATTTTATAACTCTAGTCACTTTTTTTTTTCTCTTTGATTCCTATATTTGGTTATGTAGAGAGACCCTTCCATTAGGATATAAATGATTTTTTATTTTTAGTTTTTACATTGACAGATAAAATTATATGTATTTACTGAATACAACTGGATATTTTGATGTATTTATATGTTGTAAAATGACTAAATTTGGCTAATTATCCTATGTATTACCTCATGTAATTATCATTTTTGTTATGAGAACACTTTACATCCATTCTGTTAGCATTTTTCTTTTTTTTTTGTTTGAGACGGAGTCTCGCTCTGTCTCCCAGGCTGGAGTGCAGTGGCGCCATCTTGGTTCACTGCAAGCTCCGCCTCCCAGGTTCACGCCATTCTCCTGCCTCAGCCTCCTGAGTAGCTGGGACTACAGGCTCCCGCCACCATGCCCGGCTAATTTTTTCTATTTTTCAAGAGACGGGATTTCACCGTGTTAGCCAGGATGGTCTTGATCTCCTGACCTCATGATCCACCCGCCTCGGCCTCCCAAAGTGCTGGGATTACAGGCGTGAACCACTGTACCCGGCCCATGGCTTCATTTTTAATTTTTAAGGAACTTCCATACTGTTTTCTACAGTGGCTGTACTAATGTACATTTCCACCAGTAGAGTGTATGGATTCCCTTTTCTCCACATCCTCACCAACACCTACCTTTTGTTATTTTGATAATAAACACTCTAACAGGCATGAGGTGATATTAAATAACCTTTTCTATGTTCCATTTGCACATTGCCTGAGACATGGCAAGTGAGACCATCTCAAAAAGCAACACAACAACAAAACAAATTTAGGAAAGTGATCATACTCATTAAGGGAATAACTTAATAACTGGTTGGCTGAACAAAGAACAGATACAAATTTTATACAAGGCATTCATTTTGTTGGATTGAGAGTTCCCCTTTGTTTCACAGGTGCCTTAGAAGGCATTTGGAAAGTGAGTCAGTTTTCTTGCATGATGCAGAGCTGGCTTAGCCTGTGAGGTGTAAAATCTTAATGCCTTTTATCCATGGGCAAGTTTGAAGTTCCCGTATAAGCATAGTGCCATACTGCTGGCACATACAAGGAAACCTGCATTATGGTAAATTTTATTCTGAGAGAGAAAATACTCAACCAGTATAGGTAAGCTGAGAGATGTGGTACCTGGGCGGTGACAGGTGTGAACACTGTGGTATGCATTGTATGGTTTCTTGCTTGAGGAAAAGGTTATTGAAAAATATTTATTGTAGACAATAATAGATTATACTTTAGTAGTGTCCATGGTTAAACACAATAGTAGGAGACCTTTTCTCTCTGTGAGGAATACCCAATATAATTAGGGAATCAGATCATTCAGCCTTAAATTTCAAAGTAGAGGTAACAGACAGAAAGGAAGAACTAGAACTTAGACTACCCACCTCCCTAACTGCCTGCTTCTTGCCTGTACTTCTTTCTTAGGAAATCTATGAATTTCTTAGCCTATGCTAAGTAATTTAAGGAACACTTTGTCCCAAGAACAATGTAATCAAGAAACACTGCTACTTTCTGCTGGATTTTGAAAGGATTTTTTTTTAATTTTTACGTGGTTACTCTGAAGTAACTCAAATCACAGAAACGGGCTGACCAAAAGGCCACGTTCCTGTCTTTGGTCCATTACTTGCTTTTGAGAGACATAATTCAACATAAGATCTGCATTTCTGATAGAGAAATATCCATTGCCCATCCAGGTAACATCCTTTCACAACCTTCTGTTACCACAGAATCATTCAAGTGACCTTGTATGTTTGCTTAAGATTGGGAGGAACCACATCCCGGGCAGTTCCATAATATACCCACATATTTTATTGCTGCAACAAAGACATAGAGTGTAGTCCTTAAGGCCCTATACTCAAAATAGAAAGTTTGGATAAAGCTAATTGATTGTAGACTTGCTGTTGTTCATTATCTTAATTAGCCTAGGTAATTAAATCATTAATTGATTGGAGCTGATCCCTTGCTAAAGGAAGTAATAAAATAGTAAAACTCAGTGCTTTTCTGTTTGATCCCATAAGAACTGCCCTTTCAGTTCTTCATTCGCCTCTTCATTTGTGGTGTTCTCTGCTGTCCAGTGGGGACAGTGGCACGGGAGGATAATGCTAACTGTGGACATTGCTGTTGCTTCAGAGGCATGCTGCAGTGGAATCAGGAAGCAGTCCCAACCTGGCTGTGGTTAATTAACACTGGACGCCAAGCTATGCAGATGCAATCCATTATGAAGACAACCCTGACTCTGGCAATTAGCTTTCATTGTCTGTTGTGCTTTGCTTGGGTACATCTCTGAGACTGTGAATTTCCATCAAAGGACTCTGACATGCATTCCTGCCTGGCATATGCTCACGCATCTCTACTCCTGAGATGAGCGCTTTCTTTCCCTTAAGCTCAAGTTCAGAGCCTTGGGATAATCACTCTGTTTCCTAAATATATGAAGTTCTTTTAAAACTTCAAAGCCAAGGTAGGGGCAGGAAGAAAAAGAGAGACCATGCAGACTTAGGTGGCTTCTAGTGAATTGAATTGGCAAAACCATGAACATTTGTCTTTAGTTGCTCAAATGTGAGATGTTTTCATAAAGCTATTTCAAGTCTGGAAAGTTGCTTTTTAAAATGAATCTCTAATCCAATAACTACAGTAATACTCGAGTCAGACTAAATAAAGGAAAGGTAAAGCAGTAAGAAGTTGTTTTACTTTGGGATAAATATCAAACCTCCCTGAAAATCCTATTATATCTAATTTCAGAAGAACTTCTGTAGTAAGCTTGGTTTGATCAAGATCCTTTGGAAACAAGGCGGTTTTCTTTTTTTTTTTTAATTGAGTGTTCTTTCTTATTTTGCTTCTCTTGAGGAGAATTGTGGAAGTAATAAAATTCATAATTGGCTTCTTTTCTCCTTTGCTTGGACTAAGTGAGTCTGGCAGTTCTTTGGGAGAATTTGAGTCCTGTACTTTTCTGGTCGACAAGATAGCAGTAGTGAAGCAACAGAATTGATTTGAAATGAATGCCTGGCTTGGAATTTACACATATGGATACAGTGCTGACTGAATGCTCCGAATCACAGTTTGCCATTTATATTATTATGGATAGAGCTTTCAGAGAACTCTGCGCATGAAAAAATACACTTAGCAAATATAAATACCAGCAAATATAAAAGAAACACCTAGGGAATTGCCTTTTCTATATCAGCAGTAGTTTATTGTCGCTACTGTTTTTATCGAATAAGTAATAAACATGTGATGTGTAATTATAAAGACATATTCTAACAAGGCATACGTATGCTTCCTTTAGAACTATTTTATGTGAATATGATAAATTATTTTGTATTCTCAATTTGTTATGTGTTTAATTGCTCTCTAACTTAAGAAGCAGATATATCTTTTATATCCTCTTTGCTGTTGCTTCTTATGAGTTTTAAGAGACAAGGAAATGTTGGTTTAGAAATAGAAAATGATATTCCCAAGTAATCAGGAAATAATTCAAAATTCAAAAGTAGTATTACTTGATACCTTAACTTCTGAGAATTTGTTTCTTGTATGTGCTCCTCTACATTTGTTAAAACTATAGAATACTTTTGTTTCAAAACAAATTTAGGTACAGAAATTAGCTGGGCGTGGTGGCGGGTGCCTGTAATCCCAGCTACTTAGGAGGCTGAGGCAGGAGAATCACAGAACCCTGGAGGCAGAGGTTGCACTGAGCCAAGATGGTGCCACTGCACTCCAGCCTGGGCAACAGAAGTGAGACCATCTCAAAAAACAAAACAACAACAACAACAAAACAAATTTAGGAAAGTGATCATACTCAGTAAGGGAATAATATATTTTACTTGTGAGAATTACACACATTTGATAATCCTCGGATCAGGAAGTGGTAGAGGCTGAGCCCTTCTTTTAAACTTACTGAAAATTGCAGTAGTATAAGGAGAGACACTGATAGAAGTGTGTTATAACCTATTTTACATCGATATGAATTTATACAGTTATGACTTGTGAACAATAGAGAGGAAGAAAAAGATTGAGAGCTATGGAACTTTTTTCTTTTCTTTTCTCTCTTTCTTTCTTTCTTTCTTTCTTTCTTTCTTTCTTTCTTTCTTTCTTTCTTTCTTTCTCTCTCTCTCTCTCTCTCTCTCTCTCTCTCTCTCTCTCTCTCTCTCTCTCTCTCTCTCTCTCTCTCTCTCTCTCTCTCTCTCTCTCTCTCTCTCTCTCTCTCTCTCTCTCTCTCTCTCTCTCTCTCTCTCTCTCCCTCCCTCCCTCCCTCCCTCCCTCTCTCTCTCTCTTTCTTTTTCTTTTTCTTTTTGAAGGAGTCTTGCTCTATCGCCCAGGCTAGAGTGCAATGGCATGATCTCGGCTCACTGCATCCTCCACCTCCCGGATTAACGTGATTCTCCTGCCTCAGCCTCTCAAGTAGCTGGGATTACAGGCTCACACCACCTCACCCGGCTAATTTTTTTTGTGTGTATTTTTAGTAGAGACTTGGCCAGAGTGGTCTCGAACTCCTGACCTTGTGATCCACCCGCCTCATTCCTTTTACCATCTAAATTGAATTATCTCTATGATAGGCTCCTTGGGTATTTTACATGTCTTAAGCTTCCATATTCTGTTTGTACAGTGCTTTCATAGTGTACGGACAACTTTCATACACATTACCTCACTTAACCTTTAATACCTCCTCTGTAAGGGAGACATTATGTACATTTTCAAGTTCATGATACTCTAAATAATGAACTTAGACTCAGATTTTCTGATTCCAAAAGCAGATACTCTTTTTAATGACCTTAAGCCTATTGCTTTCTTTCCTTCTTCCCATCCATCTTCCTGCTCTGCTTTACTGCTTCCCTGTAATTCCTTCCTTCCTTTCTTCAGTCATTCATTCAGAAATGCCTATTGAGATTATATTACCAAGAGAAAACCAATTTGGCTGGAGTTTAGGGAGTGTGTGGGGAGATGCAGAGGATGGAGTGGGAAGGGGGAAGGCAGCCAACCCTGCACGATATCGTTGGCTTTGGTGTGGAGTGTGAACTTTGTCTACTGTGTAAACTCTGTGTTCATCAAGGGAAGAGTGGTTGATCAGATGAGAGAGAATGCTGGCCCCTACTCTTATGGTGGCTGTGGAATTAGAAAGAAGTGGATGGATGCCAGAAATATGTAGGCAGGTGGAATAAACCAGAGGAAGTAAATTATTTCCTCACATATTGAGGGTGAGTATATAAGGAAGTGTCAAGGATGACTCCCAGATTTCTGTTAAGAGCACCTGTTGGGGAGATTGCAGTATTTATTGATAAGAAATACTCGGACGAGGGTAGCATTGTTTGGGTTGAATGGATAATCATGAGCTGGGTTGGGACGTATTGAATTTTATCCATCTGTTAAATAACCTTCTGGAAATGCCAAATAAGCAATGGGATACGTGAATGCAGAACTCAGAAAAGTGTGGGCTGGGGATATTCTCTTGGAAATCGCTAGCATATAAATGATAACAGAGCCACGGGGATTAGACAAAATCAACAGAAGAGAGAATAACAATGCCATAGGGTTCAAGATCCAACCTTTGGGTTCCCCAGTTAATAGAATTAATAGAGGTTAGGATGAGAAGTTGAGGGGAAAAAAGAGAAAAGAGGAGAAAGAAAAGCAATAGTCGGAGGAAAATCCAGGGAAGGTTGTGTCCTAGAGGCCAAATGCATAGAGGTTTGGAGGAAAGCTGCTCTCAAATGCCGTTGATGAGGTGAACATGTCCATTGGATTTGGTAGTATCAGGGACATTATTGACATCGGGGAGAGTGAGGTGGTGGAATGGTGGAACTGAAAGGGTAGAGAGGAATATTTTTTAAGGGAGAAGTGGAACAGAGAATTTTGAATCTGGGAGTATTCATTTAATGCAGACAATTCAAAGCAGAATATTTTTTATGTAATATCATAAGTACTCATTTAACAAAAAAGAACACTTTAAGCTTTTAGGCTTCTAGACTTTATCATGTTTCTTTACTTTCATGCTGATCTCAAAGAACGGTTTGTGTTACCATTCTGCGTATTTGGTCTGGAGAGGAAGTCTAAATAGTATTTTAGAATCACTATTGGTTTAATCTGCAAGTACTTTCTCATAATTTGGTAGCTGACCAGCTCTTCTGCTGATTCGATTTAACCCTTTTATGCTGAACTGCTTAAAATTCTTTAAATAATTGGAAATTATATTTATAAATAATACAAACTTCTCCAGTCAGTCGAGTTGATTCAGTAGTGCTAACTCTCCCCAAAATGTCCTCCTCCCTCTTACTTTTAGGCTAAACTAAATTGTACCTCTTATAGTCACGCGCAGTGGCTCACGCTTGTAATCCCAACACTTTGGGAGGCCAAGGCAGGCGAATCACGAGGTCAGGAGTTCGAGACCGGCCTGGCCAACATCGTAAAACCCGGTCTTTACTAAAACTAAAAAAATTTGCCGGGCGTAGTGGTGGGCACCTGTAATCCCAGCTGCTCCAGAGGCTGAGGCAGGAGAATCACTTGAACACGGGGGGTTGTAGTGAGCGGAGATTGTGCCACTGCACTCCAGCCTGGGTGACAGAGTAAGACTCCATCAAAAAAAAAAAAAAAAAAAAATGTACCTTTTATATTATGGCTTTTCTTAAAGAACCAGGGAGAACCTCTTGTGCGGCTCTCCTTTACAGATTTCTATCCAAAAACTGGCAACTGTCCTTGTTAGCTTTATTTTTATCTCTTCTAAACTGGAACTTCCTGAAGATAGGGATACTATTTCTTTATTCTCATGACCTCACATAGTAGGTCATCAGTAAATGTTTGTTGAATGAATCCATGAACCTCAACTATGGTGATCCAACTGAGAAGCAAGAAGTATAAAAAAAAGACCACAGAGGATAAGGCACACCAAATAAGCACAGTACTTTATTCCAAGTAAAAGCCCAGAAACCTCACTCAGAGCATTTTTTTTTTTTTTTTTTTTTTTTTTTACTCTACTCACTAAAATGCTCATTTATCTGGCAACCATGCTGTCCTATATAAATGTAGACTCACTGATAAATTCCAGAAAAATCCAAGCAACCCACTGACAGGGAAATAAAAAGCTATGAAAGTGGATGAGAAAAAAAGCTACAAAAAGTAGGAGAACGAACTAAAGTGGCCCAAAGTAATTGAGAGTACTCACGTTAAAAACAATAAAGTGGTCTGCCAAGGCCTTCCATCAGATCTAAAGCCAAATGTATACATGAATTTACTTGAACAGTATAAATAAACCCTGATTTATCAGGAAATGATTTGATCATCCTGTTGTTCAAAAAAGCAGAATGACATTTAATACATTGAGAAAAGAATCAAGATTACAGTAAAGTATGAAAATAGGTATAGTTTATAGAAACAAACACTCACTTTTATATGGAATACTCTATTTTTAATGGTGGCAGTAATTGAGATAGTGTTGTGGTAAACACATCAGAGTATTCAGGGAGATTAAAATAATTTGGGGCTGGGAATGCATTGTATAAGAATTAGGCATTCAAGGGTGAGAAAGGAAGAACTGTATGTAGCAAATGGCACAAAACCTTTGGGAAATTATTATGCATTAACATAGAGAAATTTACTTTCTGTCATTATAATACTTGAGTTGAAATGTTAAATGTGCTTTTTTGCCTTTCCATGGTTGGATACTTTGTTTCTCCCAAGAGCAATGGAAAAGATTCTTAATTTTTTTCCCCCCTGAATTATGACGCTAAAATGAAAATTTAACTTCTTTTTTTTTTTGAGATGGAGTCTTGCTTTGTTGTCCAAGCTGGAGTGCAGTGGCACTCTAACCTCCACTGTAACTCACTGTAACCTCCACCTCCCGGGTTCAGGTGATTCTCTTGCCTCAGCCTCCTGAATAGCTGGGATTACAGGCACACACCACCACACCTGGCTAATTTTTGTATTTTTAGTAGAGACGGGATTTCAACATGTTGGTCAGGCTGGTCTCATTCTCCTGACCTCGTGATCTGCCCGCCTCAGCCTCCCAAAATGCTGGGATTACAGGAAAATTTTTACTTTCATGAAAAAATTCCCAAACTTTATGTTTTCTCTTTTTAATTTAAATTGTTGGTGAGCAATGGTATTTAAAGGACAAGACACCTTGAATAAATATTACTAGTGTTTTAGCAACTCAAACATTGGCTAAAGGGTATTTGAAAGTTGTATGTCTGCATTAATGCAACTTCAGATTTGTGTGTGTGTGTGGATTTGTTCACTGCTTAGTGATGGTAAAGTCAAGAGTTTTCTTTAATTACTCTCCATGAAAAGATTTTTTTCTCTTTTATGTGCTTCTGGATTCAATTGCCTGTTTTTACAAATGAATGAAAACATTGACTGTGACTGAGGTTCTGTAATACAGTGTATTATTTTTCTCACTCCTTAGAAATAATAAAAGCACATCATAATACATCTTTCCTATTAACAGCTGACCTCCAGTGTGCTGTGGAACCACGTAATTGAATAACACTTTTTGTAGAGGGTGATATTCAATAGTAGAAATGAATTTAAGTACATCATAATGATACAGCGGTTGACAATTGTGGAAGTTCTGAAATGGAAAAGCTGCTTTGATTCCTGTATGCTGACTACACTTCTAAATGGAATTGGAGGGTTTTACTACAATTCAGTAAATGATAATTTAGATGCATTTTTACTGATGGCAGCATAGTTTCTTAAATGAAAGTAATATTGTAGTATGATGATCAAATTACATAGTTTCCATTAAGATATACAGCAGCAGAATGTCACATGCATTGATTAAAAGGGGAGTGAAATTTGGAAAACACAAACTCTTTGAAATGGCCCATTGGGTAATAAGGAATTTAAAAAACCATTGATTACTGGCAGTTGTACCACTGTTCAGAAATTGCTGATCTTTTATTGTATGTCCCACATTTTAAGAATGCAGCCATCATAAATGTTGCAAATGGGTTCTCAACATTACTGATATTTGAAAATACACAGAGAACCTCATTGATAGACTTTTTAAAATGGTTAAATCAATCAGGGCCTACTAAATGGCCACGTTTAGTTTTTGCCCTTATCACAATAGGAAACTTTTGCTAGGCTTTCTGTAGACTTCAATGTAAAATGCTACCTAATTGTGCAAAATATTACCGCAGAGTATGAATGTGTGTGTGTGTGTGTTTTCTTTTGGGCATTGCACTGGCCTTTATTTTCAATAAAGATTGTACTGAAGCAATGCGATGGATACCATTTCAGAAAAGAATTAATTTTTTACAACTTGGTTATGTAGTACATTAAACATTCGCATTGGTATATGAAATTATATTCATGAAAGTTACTGGCTCAACCAAGTAGAATTGCAAATCAGAAACACTTGGTTTTAATTTCAACGTATTTTCATAAAATTATTTTCAAACTTGTCCAATGGAGTCAGTTTACTTTCTGTTTTCCTTTGTTAAATAAATGTATTCTCAATGACTCATTATAGAAGGATTTAATTCTAGTTGTTAAGGGATATGGGGGAAGAATGTCCTCAAATGCTTATCATGAAAAATACTGGTTAGTTGAGAAGAACACTGACCATGTATTTAGATTAGATCAGGAATTAATGTTTTTTACTTTTAATGATATGAAGTGTATTGATAGAGTTTCTTTGTCTGCCTCATCTTTCTGTGGGGATGTGTTGAAAGGCCCTGCAAGAAACCAGAAACTTGATTTAATAACTTGCCAGAGCAACTGTTTAGCATCTGTCCTCAAGGCAAAGAGTTGAACTGATAGGTTTCATAAAGAAAATGAGGAATCATTATACAGTTCATTGGAATTTCATTACTTGTTAGAAATTTACGCAAAGGATCATAAATTCTGTATTTTTCATTATTCAGGAATTCTGAAAAAAGTGTGCATTTTGTGATAACAAAAGTTCTGGTAGGGTATGAGAAATCCATCCTTTAATCAAAGGAGAAAAGAATTCACAACTTCAAATGGATGCTGTTTTCTCCTGAAGGATTCGCCCAGTGGCTGGAGAGTGCTTCTACTATTATGGGTGCAGATGCCAGTTTTGAAATGATGTTTTTCAGCCCTCCTGTTCTTGAGCAGTGAGAAGGTATTTATTGGGCATGTTGAGAACAGTAAAAATCAGGAAAATCAAAGGATAGGATTGCTACGCATTATCCCCAACCAAACAAATTTGTAACAAACTATCTAGTTTCCTGCAAAAAGGCTATTTCTGTATTATTCCTGAATATTTCTGCATGCTCTCCCTGGAGACAGTTTTCAGGCAGTTTCACCATGAGGCCACAGGTGTACAGTCCCCTCAGGATGCATTTTGAACCTATGCTCATACAGCCTTCCTGTGTTTAGAGATAAAAAGTATCCTTTGTTGTTTTCTAAGAAACTAAATAGACCTTGATAAAGTACAAAGGTAGATAAAACTTTCAACAGAAAATGACTGAAGAATTTTAACATCCAGCTATTTGTTAATAAATGTACACCATCTTTACATTTGTAACATGACTCATAGGAGATATACTTGTTACATTTCAGCAGTTACAGTGATCTTTCTCAAGAACATTTAAAACTATGCCTACAGCCACAGTGTTTTACACTATATCACTAACTCTCTCTCATCTTCGCTCTCCTTGATTCTTGCTTTTCACCAGTATTTTCAAAAATGGACACAGTCTTAAAAGCTGTAGCAGTTAGAGACGGTGTAAGTAAAGCACTGAATAAACAAGTAAAGCACTGAATAAACATCTGTCACACAGTAGGTATTCAATGCATAGTATGCATTCAGTGTGCTGATACTCTACATTTTACAGTATCTGAATGATCAGCTTTGATCCTCATTTCTTGAGTATTGTATTTAAAACTGCTTACCTTAAGCGCGTATAATCCCAGCTACTTGGGAGGCTGAGGCAGGAGAATCACTTGAACCTGGAAGGTGGTGATTGCAGTGAGCCGAGATTGTGCCTCTTCATTCTAGCCTGGGTGGCAGAGAGAGACTCCATCTCAAAAACAAAAACAAAAACAACAAAAACAAAAAAACTGCTTGCCTTAAATGGAAAATGATATAAAGGTTTGTTTGTATAAAATAAAATTTCACAAATTTATACTGAATGCTTACTGTGGACATGGTGATAATCTCCTTCTATCAGGGACTACAGAGGAGCGTGAATGACACTTTCCATGACCTCAGAAGTTTAGAGCCTCCCATGGACACTTGTAATTCAATTGTTTCTGTGCTATGGCAATGGGTGGAAAATTAGGGATGTTATTTAAATGATAGCCCATATTTACCAGTGCTCTGGTAGAAAGTTTTGGTAATTTCAGTTATTTCTTCTTCCCACCAATAATGTCGTTGTATACAATTGTGTGTGCTCCTTTGCAAACACCCATGCACGCACACACACACCCCTACCTTTCAAAAAAAGTCTAGCCATATGCATTGGCTCATCCCTGTAATCCCAGCACCTTGGGAGGCCAAGGCAGGTGGATTACCTGAGGTCGGGAATTCGAGACCAGCCTGGCCAACATGGTGAAAACCCATCTCTACTACTAATACAAAAATTAGCCGGGTGTGGTGGCGGGCACCTGTAATTCCAGCTACTCAGGAGACTGAGGCAGGAGTATCGCTTGAACCTGAGAGGCGGGGATTGCAGTGAGCTGAGATCACACCACCGCACTCCAGCCTAGGCGACAGAGTGAAATTCTGTCTCAAAAACAAAATAAATACATAAAAATAAATAAATAATAATAAATCCAAAATCAACAACAAACTTACAATCTGAAAATTCTACCAGGTAAAGAATGCTTTAAAATATATTTAAAGAGCCCCATGACCCGTCTCATCGGGCCGCCAGATTTCTCTGGCTATTAAGCTGACATTGGTACATGAAGAGAATATAAAAGCCCTTTTCTCCCTTTTCCCTTCCCTGTTACATATAGTCAGTCCTCAGAAATTAGATTTATTCTTTAATTTTCAATCAACTACTTAATTTTGATCCTAGTTCCATGGTTCTGATTTTCTGACTCTTACATTTTATCCAAAAGGCAAATACTAGAAAACAGACCTGTGCTCATTTGTGGAAGCAAAAATAGGATTCTTCTAGGCAGAAACTGTTATTGTTGTTCTCATGCTTCCACAAGCATTTTGTAACCCATTTGATTTTTAAAAGAGAGAGAAAACTAAAATGAAGAAACCGTTACTGGAAAGTTCAAGGGATCGTCTCTTTCTTCTATGCACCTCTGTGTAGCTGTGATGTTTATCGGCAATTTTGGCGATACTAAGAAAGGGAACAGTTTTTACAGTTCTCAGAACCTTCTGCAGCACAAGCAATTTATG
The DNA here is from genome assembly GCF_002776525.5 of Piliocolobus tephrosceles. NCBI lineage: Eukaryota > Metazoa > Chordata > Mammalia > Primates > Cercopithecidae > Piliocolobus > Piliocolobus tephrosceles. Next base: position 73,599,812 of record NC_045447.1, read on the forward strand.
TGGATTCATAGAATCATTAAAAGGTATCAATTTAACTTGGAATGAAGTAAAAAATCTCCTTGGCTTACAAGGCCCTTGGTTGAGCTAGCTTCTGTGTTCCTCTCTGCCTTCATCCTACATCAGACCCTGTTAGCTCACCACATTTTAATTCTCTTGACATCATCCATGGTCTTCCCTGTTCTTGGAATTATTTCTCTATCTAACTTAACTCGTCTTTCTCCCCTGCCCCCTCTTCTGTGATGCCTTTCCTGACCACTCTAAATGGACCTCTCTCCTCTACTTCCTTCTGCTAATCACCAAGTTTATCTGATTCATAACATGTCCTGTCTGGATTGTTCAATGATTGCTTGTTCCCCCACACCAAGACTGGAGGGACTTTAGCTCTTTTCCTCCACACATCTAGAATTTAATGTAGAGTTTGGTGCAAGTAGGTATTCAATAAACATTTGATAGTTAAGTGAATGAATCAGTGAATTAATGGGAAGGAGCTGAATTGCACGGAAGATGGTTTACTCCTTCGTCTGTCAGATGAGGGGAAGAGCCTTGCCACAGAAAATCTGTTGCAAAGCAAGGATGGTAGAGGCCAGTACTCTTGGTTTCCCATCCCATGTCCTCTTCTTTCTGTTATGTTGTTACCTTGAAAAACATAAAATGTGAAGCTGGCGTTTGGTCCACAACCCAGCTGAGGTCTGCTGCCTGCGAAGATGTTTCTGCTGATCCAGTTTCTGGAGCGCCTCTTGGGTTGTGCTTTTACTCTCTTATGTCAGGTGTCATACTGGAGTTTCTGAGCAATCAAATAGAAAACCCATATAGGGTAAGGAGTCAGTAACATTTATTTTGATCTAGATTTTGGTTCGGAGCAGGTGGTTGGGTTACAAGTCCAACAAGATAATCTGAGAATAGAGAGAAAGCAAATGACTGTGCATGTACCACTCTCACATTTACTTACAGTAATTTCCAACTTAAGAAAACTGGATGTGCTAAAACAAAGCAAAAGTAAACTTCAGTTGAAGGCTTTCTTAAGTAGGGAGCATCCCTAGGCAATTTAAAATATAATTTGATTTATCATGGACCAGTTTATTAATTTTTTAGGATCTTCTGCCTTAGAATTTTATGATTCTATGAAGTTCAGCTATAGTAGCTTTGATTTATAGATGAGAAAATAGAATAAAATGTATATCACTTACTCAGAAATTATATATAATCATTTATGCAACATACCTACCAATGAGAATGACTCCTTGGAATATAAATTGGTATTTGATAATATTTGGGCATATAAACAGACTATTGACAGACATTGTTGTTTGCCTGTTAGACACTTCCTTCTTGTTTGCCTATAACATTGACCCAGATTTTATTTACTCTCATTCTATACTAACAGGCTGTGTATGCCACGGGGGTGGGGGTAGTGGGGTGGCTCCTAAGTAGCAAATCTTATGGGTTGATAAAAATGAAGTGGTCTCAGTTTCCTGCTAAGTGATGCGCTTAAACGTGGCCGTGTGATTCAATCCTGGTGAATGAAAATTTAGAGCAAATATACTGGGGAGTTTTTGAGAAGGGTTTATTTACGCACACGATGGGCACCAAGACAAAGATGTTTCCTTTTCTGTTCTTGAATGTTTCCTCTGTATGTGGTGGTTGGAGCTGCTGCAGGCATCTGGGGACCATGAGAGGAACCAATCTAAGGCGACAAACCAGCACAATGAGAAAAGCAGAGGGGACAGACTATGGGAAAAGACTGAGCGCTTGATCTGCTATCGAGCAGCTGAATGAATCACCCTGCCTCAGGTTTTATGGGACAGAATCATGTCCTTATTTTTTAAACCACTTTTAGTAGGATGTTCTGTTATCTACAGCCCAAAATATTTTGACAGATATGTTTGTTGGGTCAAGTGAAGAAATGTTTGGGACTGTAGCAGAGCTTACAGTTCCAAGACACTAGGTTCCACGGTAAGAAAGAGAACAGCAAAGAAGCTACATATTTTAAGATTTAAGCAGCTCTGAAGGCTAAACATAGAAAATAAAAAAAAATAGGTAGTATACAGACTTGCCAGCCCCCATGAATAATAGATATTTATTATATGCAGCTTAAAAAGAAATTATGAATTAAATTTGTGAATTTTGCTTCATTTTCTGAATGCGAGTAAAAATGTCTAAGCACACGCAAGTAAGTTTCCTTGGCATATGCAGAAAACAAGTGTTTTTAATCCTGAATAAAATGTATTGTTGTTTGTCAGTTTTATGTTTTGCTGGTGAGCATGTTTAGATCCTACCTAAAGGTATTTTTCATGTAAATTTAACTTTTCTATGGAGAATACCAAATCCCTGAACATTTCTATTTCAGTGGGACTGACTACAAAACAGATTTCCCATCAGACTTTTATTGTAGAAGTGCTGTTTGTATGAATGTTATCAGTATGAATTTGTTTTGGGGTTAGAGGCTTCTCTAAATTGGATACCTCTATGGGTTTTGCTTCCTTTTGCTAAACATGAAAAAAAAAAATAGAACTTTTACAATTTCTCTCCCATGGTTATTTTCTATTCATATCTCCCATTCCTTCTTGAGGCAAAATAAGTAATTTATATAATTCCCAGAAAATTATTTATTTCATTCAGATTTAAAAATTTATTAGCTCTGCGTTTAAGTGTATTCTTTTACTTAAAATACATTCCATCACTATCCATTGTTAAATCATGTTTTCACACCTATGTAAGATACTCAGAGATTTACCTGATTATTTACAAGAGGACTTAAAAGTACAAGCATTTGAATATTAATGACACAGACTTTTCTTTTGAGATTTCCAATGCTTTTGTAAAGTAAAAATTATTTACTTTTAAATTATCAAAACATCTGCATCCTTCAGTGCTTCTCAATCTAGCATTTAGGAAAATCTGAATGCTATTAACAGGTGTATAGAGAAAAAAGTCACCCTACAAAAATATATTCAAGCAACACAAGTTGTTCTGTTGGCTTTTTTTGTTGTTGTTGTGGAGGTGTTTTGTGTGTGTAGGTGTTGTTTTCTCAACTTTGCTTTGCCTTTACTATGGGACTTCTCAGAGCAATGAACATGCAAATGTATGCAAAACAGTTTCAGGACTTGCTGTGTGGAAACAGCTCACTTACCTTGATTAACACACTATATTTCCTTGTTACCAGAGAGCGATTTCTCAGACTTCTGTCATTTACATCGAATATGGACAGTTGATTGATGTTTGCCCCTCGTAGAATATGAGCTCCTGGAGGAAGCTTAACCACCTTATTTTCTAAGTACTGATAAAGTATTACTCTCCTTGTGAAGAATAAGACTTTAGGGAAATGAAAAAACATAGTAAATGCTGATAATTTAAGTACGTTCATGCCTATATTTGGCCATGAGCTACTATGATACAGTTTCTTTCCATGTTTTCTCTGATAACTCAGTTTATTTTCATTGGTGGAGGTCAACATGGAGAAGAAGGTGTATTTGTCATGAGAGGACAGTGAATGATCCTGTGTGGGAGTTTCTTTCAAGTCCATAGGAGACAAGAAGAGGATGAGGTGTTCCACTACTTGACTGAGTGAAGTTTCGGGAAGTAGACAGGATTTACAGAGCTGCTCGAAAAGCATAGGTGGGAGTTGTGGTGGTAGACTGAGAGACAGTGGAAAAAACTGTGAAACTTAGGTTCAACCTTCAGATGCAAAGGACATGAGCAGGTATCCCCAAAACTCTCAGCGCAGAATACCAAATAGGCCTGACAATCATAGAGTTACCATTTTCAATTTTGACTGTTTTTTAAAACCTACCTCAGAGTGTCAGGACATGCAATCTGTATACATTTTGCTAATCTTTGGAGCTTGGATTTTGAGTCACACTGGCGTTAAGCCTGGTGTGATGAATGGAACCCAAAACTGAGTGGTGAATCTAGTTTCCTGCCCAACATTTACATATTGATTTAGCTTTATTCTTTTGTCTTGTGGATTAAGTTGACAGTAACTCTTGACACATGTTAAAAACTGTGTTTCTTTTTGAAAATTTATGAATTTGGGGCTTCTTAAGAGTCTGGAAAATAATCTTTTGTGCAGGTATAGAGGTGAAGGTATCAAAAGGAGGCGTAGGCCAGTGTGCCATATCATTACACAGCACTTACAAATTTAAAAGTATTTCACATTCCTGATTTACTTGATTTTCATGACAGCTTTTTGAGACAGATAGGGTTAATGTCAATATGCTATTTTCTTGGAAATGAAAGTAAAAATCCTGTGGTAGAGATTGCTAGTGTTCACTAATACATTCTTTATTTTCATGGCACATCATTAAATCAAATTCTCAGCTTTCCTAGCTGAGAATTTGTTATAGATGAGGCAGTGGTTAATGGGATATGATTGGAAATGATGGGAAAGTGAGTGGTGCTACCTCTAGGCTAAGCTGTTTTAAGAAGGGAGGTGGCTTCTGAAGACATTAGGTCCAATGGAAGATTCCAGGAAGAGATGATAGAACCACTAGATGGAAGAAACAGAGTCTCTTAAATATCTACATGGAGCAAAGTGTCTGTACAATTCATATTAAATTGTGACATGAATGAAAAAATAAATGTTTTTGTGTTCAGCTACTGAGATGGTAGACTGGTTATTACAGCTGCCTTCTCTAACCCACCTGCTGGCTTCTTACTTAGTTTAGTATATTTTCATTACTTGTTATTACGAATCTATATAAGTGAAAATCTTTTATTTATAAATTAATGCAAAGCTGTTTGAGAGTCTGAACAAGGAAATATGATCAAAAAGAGAAGAAGGAGGAATTTTAGAGACCATCAGAGTCTGACTTTTCCACAGGGAGAATAGTAAAATAATCCAGGACGTAGATGCCCTCAGTTCTGAACCCAGGGAGTATGCAATAGAATGATAGAAATAGGAGGTATGAAGGAAAAACCAACATGATTATGAGTTGAATGGCACTATTTCAAGACTTTTGTTTTTGAAATGCAAGCCATTATATACTTGGCGTGAGATGGGACTAATATGAAGGAATAAAGTTGCATAAAGTTGCTTTTGGTATAAAGTTAGTTTAGATTACAGGAGTATTTGATCACATCACATTGAAATTGTGAAAGGAAGTCATAACCAATGTATTTTAAGAAAACTGGCAAGTACTGAGGTAAAAATTGTTTGGCCTCTTGGAATCTGGTTATTATTTTACAGCCCCAAAGGATAATTCAGAATACTGTTGGTACCAATAAGTATATTCAGGCAAAGCACCTTCAAATTCAGTAGAATTCTTGTGTAATGTAGATTTCAAAAGACTTTTGAAATTTTGGGATTTATGGAGATTCTCACAAACGAGAAGAGGTTTGTTCATTTTTCTTCTCCTTTGTATGTATGTTGCTGCTACTCTCTTTATCCCTTGTTCAAAGCAGACATTACTATTTGATAATAGGACTCTCCTATTTTTTTTTTTTTCTCTAGAGAAAAACAGCCTCAGAATCCTTCTGAACATGGTACTCTAGACACTCTCCTCAGAATCCTTCTGAACATGGTATCTAGACACTCTCTTCAGAAATTGTTTCCCTTGGAGGCAGTAGAGTAGGATGGATAGGAAGAAACCAGTAGTGGATATGCATGAGTTTGGATAAAGGACCTCTTTAATCAAAATGTCGTTTCTTTTTTTTTTCTCTTCTCCCTTAGGTCCTTCTCAAATCAAACGAGATAGTTCATATTTTAGAGCAGTGGCCATGGGGAACATTTGGGGCTGTGGCCACGACGAATGCTTGTGTCAAAAGCCATTTCATGGGGCCGGGCGCGGTGGCTCAAGCCTGTAATCCCAGCACTTTGGGAGGCTGAGACGGGCGGATCATGAGGTCAGGAGATCGAGACCATCCTGGCTAATACGGTGAAACCCTGTCTCTACTTAAAAATACAAAAAATTAGCCGGGCGACGAGGCGGGCGCCTGTAGTCCCAGCTACTCGGGAGGCTGAGGCAGGAGAATGGCGTAAACCCGGGAGGCGGAGCTTGTAGTGAGCTGAGATCCGGCCACTGCACTCCAGCCTGGGTGGCAGAGCAAGACTCTGTCTCAAAAAAAAAAAAAAAAAAAAAAAGCTATTTCATTATTTTCTTAAACTGTTTCCTTCCCACTCTTAGTTTCCAAATTATTTTCCATTCTGAACTCTTAGGAGAGAAAGATAATTTTTTCTTTCACATGTTTTCAAAGACTTACTGTTGCAAAATTTACTAATACCTCCCTTGACGGAGGAAAAGAGAGGAAGAAATGCCCCAGTCAAATCCATTTTTCTACTTAATTATTAAGTCTGCTAAATATTCAAGATTAAAATTGTCTGTTAAAAAGGAGGTCTAGGTACTTGAAAATTCAAAGTCCTTCAGCATATTTTGAATATTGAAATTAAGTAACATACTGTATATTTTTAAGTTGCTAAAAGAGTAGATTCTTAGTATTATTGTGAAATTAGTATTTTTATTTCTTTTCTCTATATCTTTCGTTTTTTTTCTCCCCCTTCTATCAGTTACCTACTGTCTTCTTTCTTAATTTTAGCATCCTTTTGGGCATTTTGTTCAATTTTATGAGAAATACATTGTGTTCTCTTGAATAAAATTAGCCCCTATGGATAAATTTCTGACCCTATCATTAAATCAAAATTTTTTATTTTTTTATTTATTTATTTTTTCGAGACAGAGTCTTGCTCTCTCACCCAGACTGGAGTGCCGTGGCACAATCTTGGCTCACTGCAAGCTCTGCCTCCTGGGTTCATGCCATCATTCTCCTGCCTCAGCCTCCCGAGTAGCTGGGACTACAGGCGCCTGCCACCACACCCGGCTAATTTTTTGTATTTTTAGTAGAGACAGGGTTTCACTGAATTAGGCAGGATGGTTTCGATCTCCTGACCTAGTGATCTGCCCGCCTCAGCCTCCCAAAGTGCTGGGATTACAGGTGTGAGCCACCGTGCCCAGCCAAATATAAATATTTTAAAAAAGAAAATTATGTGAAGTTATATATGTGAAAAAATATCCTACCTTCATGACTTTGTTGCAGAAAGAGTTAGAATTGTTAGGAGAGGAGTTTTTTACGTTCTTTTTTTTTTCTTTTTTTTTAAGACGGAGTCTCGCTGTAACTCTTAGGCTGGTGTAGTGATGCGATCCCAGCTTACTGCAACCTCCCCCTCCTGCCCTTAAGCAATTCTCCCACCTCAGCCTTCTCAGTAGCTGGGACTACAGGTGCATGCCACTGTGCCCAGCTAATTTCTTATTTTTAGTAGAGATGGTGGTTTCATCATGTTGGCCAGGCTGGTCTCGAACTCCTAACCTCAGTTGATCCACCAGCTTTGGCCTCCCAAAGTGCTGGGATTATGGGCATGAGCCACTGTGCCCAGCCCAAATTTTAAATATTCTATCCAAATAAGTATTCCCTCTTCACTCAAAGTATAGGAAAACAGTAATATTCTAAAGCAGAGATGAACCAAATAGGATATTACATCCTGTGTGATATGATTTGGCTGGATCCCCACCCAAATCTCATCTTGAATTGTACTCCTGTAATTCCCAGGTGCTGAGGGAGGGATTCAATGGGAGATAATTTGAATCATGAGGGCAGTTTCCTACATGCTGTTTTCATGTAGGAATACATGAAAACATGAATATGTGTCATGAGATCTTACAGTTTTATCAGGGATTCCCGCTTTTGCATCTTCCTCATTTTCTTTTGCTGCCACCGTGTAAGAAGTGCCTTTTAGCTCCCACCATGATTCTGAGGCCTTCTCCGCCATGTGGAACTATAAGTCCAGTTAAACCACTCTTTCTTCCCAGTATTGGGTATGTCTTTATCGTAGTAAAAACACTAATACACTGTGGTTCCACAGATTAACCCAGTAAGTCTTCAGGTAGCAAGAAATGAACTAATTAGTACAGAGGGAAAAAATTCTCTTCTCTGCAGTCATATACTCTTACTCTGGTTTTGTTTTCATCTTTCTATCTACACAGTTTTTGTTTTGTTTTGTTTTGTTTTAATAATAATATGGGTGTCAGTTAGAGCTGGAATCATGTTGCTGCATTTTAACAAGAAAGTTTTTTTGTCAAGGATGATTCTCAGAGTCACTTTAGTGATTGCCCAGCCTGATTTAGACAGCTCCATTTTTCAGGAGGAGTGAAATTAAAAACATTAATGAATTCATCCTGCTTCTAATCCATAATTTTGAAGAGCCTCTTTTTTGCCCCTGTGTTAGTTGCTCATGCCCTGACTTATAAAATTTGGGACATTCTTCAAATGCATTCGTGTGTGTTGATGGTACTAATGATATGAATATAGGCATAGATGTTTAGAGTGATAAAGTCATAGGTCTGCAAGGGACTTTAGAGATTATTTGGATAAAACCATTCATTTTCATGGATGAGAAAATTGAGCCTGAATGTAGTTTGATGTATATTTTTTGGTAAATCTCCCATAACCTCATTTGACCTCACATGGATGGATAACTTGGGATTCTACAAATCAAAGTATCCATTGCAAGGGTTATTATGGCCTGTGTGTTATGAATAAGAAACCTGAAGAGTACGTGTTTACTAAGTGTTTTTCTTCTTAATAATTAGCTTTCTTTTTTAAATAACTTATTGCTATCCAGATACCGTCTTATCTATATTTTTTCTTTTTAAACCACATCTAGATAACTCAGTGTATTCATCATTTGATCTTATGTAATGAAAGAATAATGGGGTAAGGGAAATGAGAAGGATAAGAAGGAAATAAAGGAAAAATAAAAATACATCTGTCCCTTATGAAAACGATACATTTATTCAGCATTGTAAATTACTGATCACTGGCCAAGTAAGTGGACCAGAATGATTATGCAAATGACAGTTGTTTTATGCCACATAATTCTCATATTGTCATTATATAGCAAACTTTTTATTGTAATAAAGAATAATTTTGTAGGCATTCAGAATTTCAAAAAACTATAAAAGTGATATAGCTCAATTGCTTATTTTTCTGATTATTTGGGACATTATACATACAGATTATCAAAGGCAAAGATTTGAACCAAGGCCTCTCAATTTTAAATCAAATAACCTCATCATCTCCAAATGTAGACACTGATATATATAAAGTTCTCAGGGAATATGGGTAGTGTATAAAATGTGAAACTCACTCTGAGAAGAGGAAAGTAGTTGGGAAAAAGAAAAAAAAAACAAAAAAACTCTTATTTTACTTAAGGACCTCTTACTTTGTTTACTTCAGAATTTAATATTTGCCTTTTTCCCATCCCACATATTTGCTTTGGATAGCAATATTGTACCCCAAAATGTCAGTTTTCTTGCTTGGTATTAAAAAATTAGACCAAGGCTGACAGAGCCCGCACTTCCATCCGACCTTGGCCGTAATTGCAGTCACAGTACACATTGTTGTTTGTTGATGTTGGCACCTCAGGAGGAGCATATCAAGTGTAAGAAGCCTCACAGACCATGTGGTTCACATCACATACCTGGAACATACGGTTTGTGTTGTCCTTGCCGAACTTTCCTTAAAGGGCATTCATATTGGGTTTCCTTTGAAAATGCCATAGCTTTATTTCTGAATCTATTAGAAGAGTTTTTTTCACTCATAAATTTCTGGCAGAGCTTTGAGACAGGCCATCACAAAGTTTAATATAAAAAATAGGGAAATCTTGAAAGACAGCGCTTTAAAACCGAATGTAGGATAAGCTTGTTTTTTCTGTTTTCTGCCAGATATTCCAGATATTCTCTTAAATCTGTAAAATCTAAGGACTGAATTTGATTTAGCAAACAATATATGTGGAATATTTTTTAGGAGAGTCTAGTGTTTGCTGCATTCAGAATGCATCCAGCGTTTTCTTAGCTCTTTGGAATGGTATGGAAGGTCTCCCAGGATAACTTTAATTGATTTTTCTTTCAATCATGAGAGTGAAAAAACAATCTTACACAGGCTCTTCTCTCCCAGAGGAAATACCGTATCTTATACATTAGCTTCGTAGAGAAGTTAGTGTTTTAAAAGTTTGGTCTGGTTGATCTACTTTTGTTTGGTTCTCTTACTTGAGAGAATATATAATTAAACTTCTGATAGCTAGCTTTCAACTTTTAACCCATGCCTTAGAGAGGTAGCTTTAAATGCATCAAAACTTATTTTGGCTTCCTTTTTATTATGTAGTTTGAGTAACTCATGGATAATATTTTACCATTTCCTCATTTTGGTATTTGGTAACCTTCTACTTGGATGGTTGCTTGCTAGAGCCAAGTTTCTGGACCTCTTAGTCAAAATAACTGTGGTTCTGATCCTAGCTTTGCCAGTTGCAACTATGTGAACATAGACACATTTTTGGCTTGCTTGACCCCCCTTTACTTATTTCTAAAATGGAGCTGTTACCTACTTTATGAAATTGTGACAGTGTATATTATTATATCTGAAATATAGGAGGTGTTCATTAACCTATTTGGATCACTTCTGGTGAGAATTAGAACTTGTGTTAATTCTTCATGACATGACTCTGTGTTGTGGACCTAAACGTGGAGAATTTTCACTCTGTACCTGTGTTCACAAATGCAACATGTGGGTTTGTATATACATATGTTGTATATGAACTCAGATTCCAAGTTAGCTGTGTTCAAATCTGAATTCTCTCCTGCATAAGTTTATACTTGGCCAATTTTGCCTCCAAACTAATTGGTCACTGAATATTTTAAGTTTTTAATATGAAAACAACATGATGTCTTAAAGGTGGCAGTGAAGCAGACAAACTTTATTTTTTACTGAAGATGAAATTGAGTCATATTGTACACTGTGAACTGAACTTGATAAATAAGTTCAAGGATTATAGATGTTTTGATCGTTTCTGCTTGCTTTCAGAGGACTACTGACTCCCTTAGGAGAGTCCCTTAGCATTCAGATGAGAACGCTTGTCTTTGAACATCTCCCCAAGAGCCAGACTGGACAGATGTTTCTCAAAATGAGCTGCTGAAAACAGCTGAAACTAGAATTTAAAAGAAAACTGTCCAATCTGGCTTAAGTCTTTTATTTTTAAAGGCATAATAAAGAGGAGCCTAGTGCCCCTTTGATTTTTTTTTTTTTTTTTTTTTTTAACAAAACCCACTGTATGTAAAGGTACTGCTTTGGGAAAGATTTCAGTCAGAAAGTGGAAATGTGATTAGATTTGGTTTGTTTATATTGGCCTATACCTCTTGTGTGGCTGTGCTGTTGCTTGACATTCTTGAACACTTTTGATTCTGTATATTTCTCTATGGTGTTAGCTTGGTACACTGTTTATTCAAGTCCACTGTTCAGTCAGTTTAAAAATAGGCCATTTATGGTAAAAAATCAGCCCAACCAGTTGACTGACATTATATAAAACCAAAGTATTGGCTGGTTTCCAACTGTTCCTGATGTGTTTGTTGCCTTGATACAGATACATCACACCCAGTCTGTTTTACATGCAGAGTTTGCCCACAGGAGTTCTTCTGAAACCCCAACAAAATGGAAACATTGTGGCTGTGTATATTTTAAGCTCTTGTCTGTCGGTTTTGTTCCTGGAACCTTCAAAAATGAATTTTTTTTTCCCCAAAATTCTGACAGTATTTGTAAAGAAAGAGTATTGCTCCATTGGGCATTGCTTTGTCTCTACTCTCACGCCAAATATAATGTACCTTTTTTTTTTTTCCTGCTTTCTACATTTATGCACTTCTTTGTAGAGGCCTTTTTGTTTCCTTTAAAAGATGATTCCTTTCATCTTTTGCCTTTGTTTTCATTCACTGCCAAAGAAAAGCTTTCTGCTAAAGGCTCCAGAATATAAGGATGGCTTTTCATGAGCTCTGTCCATTGGAATAACAATGTAATGCTGTTGCCCTTGAAAATATGAGGGCAGAAGGGCATCTTGACATCTAGCCCCGGATGCAAACAGAGCCCATCCCCAGAAGAGCGTCTTTACAGGTGCAGAAATTTACTCAAAGCAATTCACTCAGACTGGGGAAGGCTGATCACTTTTTTTTTCTCTCTAGGATTGTGAAGTTTGTGAATATTATTTGAGCACATGCATATTAATCATATGCCCACAGAGAGCGGTAAAATTCTTTGAATGAAAACATTCATTGGGAAATAAATGAATGTAATTATAATTCATAGAAGCACTTTTGTCAAAGTGTAATTTGTAACCTTTAAAATCAAAACTCAGCAGGCACCCTTAATATTGTTCTAAATAGGTGTCTTCTTTTAAATAGTTTCCTATTAATCAATTTTCACATAGCTCCCTCATTCTTTTATTATTTTTCAACTTGTCTAGAAATTACTATAATTTATGTATTAGTCTGCAAATGATAGGTTTCAGTGTAGGTTAGTTGAAAAGGAAGAAATGAGTGAGGCTAGTTTTACTGAACCCGGTACTATAACTGAGACCTTAGTCACATTATTTCCTCTGCAGTGTGAACTTGTAGGGAAAGGAAAGAGGAATATCGGTGAAGGAAAGAGGAGTATCAGTCTTTACCGTAAGAGGGACGTGGGGTCCAAGCTTGGTTCACTTGTCAGCTGTGTGACATTGAGCACCTTATTAGCTTCTCTAAGCCCGGTATTGCTCATTTGTAAAATAGAGATGGCTTACAAAATCATTGTGAGGAGAAGTGATGATACACAAAATACAGTTCTTGGGACATAATACTTGTTTTTATTTTGCAGAGAATTGGGTTTGCTGGCAATCACATTGGGAGTGTTTGAGTTTCTGTATGTGCATAATATATGACACAAAATGTTGGTAGCTTATAAAAAGACATCTGTTACAGTCGTGGATTTCTATAGGTTAGGAAATCAGATAGAGCACAGCAGAGATGACTTTTCTCTGCTCCACCATATCTCAGGCTGCAACGGGAAAACTTTAAGGAGGGGTGAGTAGCTGGAGTCATCTGAACCCTTACCTATTCACAAGCCCACTGGTTGATGTTGGGACGTCTCAAACACTGGGGGCTCGTACAGTTAGGACTCCTCAGATACCTCCCTTTCTGTCTGTATTTGGCCCCCTGATGAGTTCTCTCTGGCACGGCAGCTTCAGAGTAGTTGGAACCCTTACATCTTAGCCCAGGACTCCTGAAGCACATGTTCTGGTGGGGGAAGAAAAGGGAAGAAGGTAGGTTGAAGATCGCGGAAGGAGAGTTGGCAGAAACCGTATCTCTTTGCTGTTTAGCCTGGAAAGTCACATAGCATCACTTCCAGCCTACTCTATGGCCATAGATTCAAATGGAGGGAATACACTCCCCACTGCCAGTGGAAGGAAAGCTTATGGTGTGAGATATGTGCATCTTTGGAGAATACGACCTGCCATAGGACTGGCAAGAAGGATTTTTAGATTTTATTTCTTCCTTCTCTTCCTTGATGACATGTAGAGGAGGTGGGTTCTGAGAGTCAGGTTGGAGCTGAATTGGAGGGTTATTAAAACCAGGCTGAAAAAAGTGAACTGTTTGCAAATGACTGAAGTCCTCTGGAATTTCCTTTTCTTTTCTCTCTCTCTCACTTATATATATACTTTTTAAAAAATTTATTTATTTTTTTGAGAAAGTAGTGTCTTCATGAAAGAGAGAGGCTTATCCAAGTTATGAATTACTGCTTTTCAAAGAAACTTAACTTACAGTGTCTTATATTCTCCCTATGTTTTCATACATTTGGCTTTCAAACCTGACAATCAAATCGTGAATGCAAAGTCAGATTTGCAGAGAATTCCTCCGGGAAGACACTATAGCACATGCAGAAAATGCAGCTTCGTGTGTGTCACTCAAAAGTGGTATGCCCTCTTAAGCCTGATCGACCTCTTCTTCCAAGCCTGCTACTCCTTCTTTATATGCCTCTTACAAAAGTTAAGATGTAGAAAATCATGTGGAAAAACATATTAAGGCAATGATTTGAAATGCTGCTATTGGAGTTATGGTGAAAACGCATCTGTCTAGAACCCAGGTTTAAAAGCCTTTAGACACTTTTTTTGGGGGGGCAGGGGGGTGGGAATCCTGCAAGTCATAGTCTTGAATGCTAAAAACAAATACTGAAAACAAAATAGCAACAGCAAAAACTCGCTTACAAAAAAACAACTCAGAAAGGAGCAGCAAACCCATGATAGGCCTACATTAGAAGAGCTAAAATAATGAATATCTGTTTTATACACTTAGCTGAGTGGAAAGAAAACATATGATTAGTATTACTAAATCTTTGACATTTAATGAAAATACGCTCAGACCTCTCCCATTTCAGCCTCCTTAATTTTCCTTAAATGTGTTGTTCTGTCCAATGTTTTTTTTTTTTTTTTTTTTTTTTTTTTTTTTTTT